>NC_037308.1:14502994-14599068 GCF_001040885.1 Strongyloides ratti
CTGAATTTTCTTTTTTTTTGTTTTTAGAAGTTTCATTTTCTGATTTTTCTTTTTTTTTTTTGCTGGACTTCTTTGGTTTATCATTTTCACTACTATTTTCTCCGCTTTCTTCAGATTCATTTTTCTGTTGATTATTATCATTATCTAAAAATAAAATTTTTTATAGAAAATTTTAATAAGTATTATTACAGGGATCTTCATAATAATCATCGGTAACTGGCTCTAAAATAAAAAAAGTTATAGAAATTGGCATTAACCTTAATGAACAAATCATATGTTACCAGTAGTAATAGTCTTAGTTTTCTTCTTTGTTGTTGATTTTCCGTCTTTACTACTTTTTTTTTTATCTCTTTTAACAATTAATAAATTATCCTTAATATAGATGTTAGAAAACTAATATTTAAACTTGCATCCTTTTGATAAATATTACTTTCATCAATAAGTGAATTTTTTTGTAACTCATACTCATCAGAAATAGATAATAAATTATTTATAATAATTAAGATAATTAAATTTAAAATAATTTTTATCATTTAAATAATCGTATATATGCATATATTTTAAAAAAATAATTACAAAATGTTAACTAATATACTGATATAAAGCAAAGTTATTTGCTGATAAATATAAAGTATAATAACGTTTGCAATTCATTTTTAAATTTTAAATTCTAGCTTTTTTTTAACTTTGATGCTAAAATTTTATTTACTTTTTGAATCGACTTTGTAAATATAATGTTTTAAACGTTTTTTTTAAATTAATAAACTTTTTAAAAACTCTAATTTTATATCTAATATATATGTAAACATTTGTTAAGATAAATGAATTTAAAACAAAACTTATTTTTAACTGTTTTAGTCAATTTTGAGTTATATAAATGATTTTTTCAATAATCATTTAAAGGGCATGTACAATAAAATAATATATTTACACTATTTTAGTCAAAATGACAATATTTTCTTTTATTTTGATATATTTAATTATTTAAAAATAAATAAATTAATATGATATTGGTAAATCCAGAGATACATAACATTTTATAAAATTATATTAAAAAAAAAGTTTTTTTTTTGTAAAAATAAAAAAATATCAATCAATAATTTAGATAATATATATAAAAATATTTTTAATAAGTATAATTTAAATAAACATTCAAATAACTATAATTGCTAAAGATTATATCAATAAATTTTTACAAATTGTATATATACATATATTATTATAAGCATTTTAAATTTAGATATTAATTAATTTTTTTAAATATTTAAAATGATTCATTTTTATTAATATAAATAAAAAAGTTTACATTATGTAAAAAAAATTGAAGTAGAAAAAGAATGCAAACTTATTTTTTATAAAAAATTGGCTTTATTTATCTATGAAAATTTTTATAATCATCAAATAAAAAATAAAAAGCAGTATTAACAATAACATTCAAAAAATAAAGAAATATTATAAACTCATTTTTTATTTTGATAGAAATGTAAAATCATATTTTACATATAAAAAAAATGTTAACATATTTTGAAAAATTTATAAAAATAATTTTTACAATCTTAGTGTAGAAACAAAATTTTATTTATAATAAGTAAAAGTATTATTGTTTCCAATCTACATTTTATGATTAATATGATAAAGTGTTTATGTAAATTATTTTATTCCAAATTTAATGTAAATTTTATAATTATAATTTTGTCCTTAATTTTCATAAACAAAATAAAGTTAAACTTTACTTTATTGTTATTAATTTCATGAAAAATAAAATTAGTTGAAACTTTTTTTAAGAAAAAATTTTAAGATTAGATAAAATTAGTAAACAAATTACAACAAAATCTTAAACATTATATACGGTAAAAAATACAAAATTGATAATGATAATTTTTTTAATCATACAAAGATATTAATATTATTATACATAAATAGTCATAATTAATTTAGGCATTTTTAATTACAACAAAAATTGATAAATTTTTCACTTTAAAATATGACTACTTTTTACAAGAATTTTTTTTTTAATTATTTATAATTTTGTTTTAACTCCTCCTACTACAGAATAAAAATTTTATTGTTTCAATTTAATATTTTACAGTAATATTTACAACTTAATGCCTATTTATTAAATAAAAATAAAATGATGTTTCTAACATTTATATAAAAAAGAATTTATTTTAGAAAAATTATAAGGTTATTTAATTTTTAACTTGATAGGTCCATTTTATATTTAAAGTTTCTTTAATAAAAGCAAATACATCAACAGTTTCTTTGACTCTTTTAATGTACGTAGTAGCACCATTATGTCCTTGTCCATCAGAAACTTTAACTAAAATTGGATTTCTTTGATAACGAATACCTTTTTGAATGGTATAATACAATTCTGCAGCATATTTTAGTGAGTGTGATGCAACAACACGATCATCATTTAAACCAGTTGTTATTAATGTACTAGGCCATTGAATTGGTCTCTTAGGCATTTTCAAATTATTTAATGGAGAATAATTTAATAAATAATTAAAATCTTCTTCTTTTTCAGGATCTCCATATTCAGATTTCCAAGCAGCACCAAAAGTAAAGTTATGATATCTTATCATATCTAATACACCAACTCCTATAATAACAGTACCAAAAAGTTCTGGTCTTTGTTGTGAGACAACAGCTGTCAAAAGTCCACCATTAGAACTACCACTTATAGCTAATTTAGATGGATTGGTATATTTTTCATTTATTAAATATTCAGCAGCAGCAATAAAATCATCAAAACTGTTCTGTTTATTTAGATGTTTACCAGCATCATGCCATTTTTTTCCATATTCACCTCCTCCTCTTATACATGCAATAACATATATTCCATTCAAATGATTAACAAACATTAAATTTGATGAAGAGAAAGTTGGTAAGAAAGAAACACCAAAACCACCATATCCTTCAAGAAGTACTGGATTACGACCATTTAATTTTATACCTTTTTTATGAAATATAAACATTGGAATCATTGTACCATCTTTACTTTTATAATATTCTGTTTTCATAACAAAATTTTGTTTCTCAATACCATATAATGTTGTTTTAATAATTACTCTCATAGTAACTTTTCTTTTACCATGTTTCATTTCCATTAAATTTCCTGTATATATTATTTGTGGTATAACTTGATTGGAAACTTTGATGAAAAATCTACTATAGTAAGGAGAAGCAGATATAGAAACAACAGAACCAGAATCAAGATCTAACTTAGTAATCATTTTACCATTATTTTTATTATAAATATATACTCTATCTTTAAGATTTTCTGAATAATGAACAATTAAATATTTTTGACCACCTGCTTCAACATTTTTTATTTTTCTTTTTGGATCAGCTTCAATTAATGTTTTCCATTTTTTTATTCCTTTATGTGCATCTTTGATATTAACTTTTATAATTTTACCTGTTGGAGCATCTTTGGTGGTAAGAACAATAAGTTCATCACAATTAGTATTAATAATTGAATAGGTTCCATCAAAGTCAGTAAATAATGGTTTTAATTTTGGTTTTTTATGTATTTTTCCACGACGGAATTTTGATAAATTGAGATAATAAATCATATTTTCTCTGGAAGATCCTTTATAGTAATAAACAAATAAATATCTTTCATCATTTGAAACAGAACCTAAAATAATCATATTATCTATTTCTTTATAATCTGCAATTATTATATCATCCTCTTGACATCTACCCATTTTATGATATAATAATGCGTGATATACATTTTTTTCTTTTTGATTAGAAACTACTTGACCTTTTTTATTAACAAATGTTGAATAAAAAAATCCTTTTCCAGAATAAGCAAATTCCATATTTGTAAATTTAATATTTTTCAAACTATTTGTTAATGTTTCACCTTTATTTGTCATAAATCTAATTGTTCCCCAATCACTTCCATTAACACTAAGGAGAAGTGCTATATATTTACCATTTTTTGGTAATGAAATTGATTTCATAGATGTTTTTCCAGTTTTATCAAATTTATCTACATCAAAAACAACTTCTCCTCTATAATAATATTTATATTTTCTCAATAAAATTCTATAAAAAATAATTACATTAAAAAAAATTTTAAACTAACTTACGCATGATCTTTTTTTGGAGGTTTATATGTATAATAATAATATTCACCATGTTTTGAAAATAAGCTATGCTTTCCATAGTTATAATATTGAACAATTTTTCTTTTAATATAACTTCTAATTGATATTTGATTTAAATATTTATTTGATATTTTATTAAGATTTTTTACAAATTCTAATGTTTTTTTACCTTGTAAATTTTCTAAATATTCATAGTGATTCCATATTTTTTTTCCAAAAACAATTTTAGAACATGTATTACATCTTTCAATTATAGGATATGTTGTTACATTGATTCTTATAAGAGAATTATATCTATTACGAAAGTAAAGCTCATTTTTTTCACATTCGTTGAGAATTTTTGGTTGTGGTGTTGTTAAATTTGGACGTTTAGAACTGTTTTTGTTACGTTTTTCACTACTTTTTTTAGAATCTATAGCAGGTAAAAGTGCCACTAAGGCAAAAATATAATATAGAAACAGACTATAATGCATACTTTTAAAATAGAATCGTATATTTTAATCTATGCGTCTTTGTATTTCTCCAAAAATACAAAATAAAATGTTAATATACAAATGATAACTTTGCCATTTTATAGTATTTTACAAGTTGATTTGGTTAACTTTAACAAATAATATATTATATTACTATTATTTAATTACGTATTCATATGTTGAAATAAACTTTTTTTATAAAAATTTTTAATAATATTCATTTTATTAATTTACAATTATATATTTATTCAAAATAAAGTTGATTTTATTATACCTCATACTTATGATTTATGGTTAAATTTATTCAATTAACGTTAATAAAAATTATTGCTAATATATACAAGTACATTTTCACAACAATTTATAGAACAAAATTATTTTTATTATAATTATTTAAAATTTATATTTAAAAAAGGTTAAATAAATTAAAATATTTCATTTGTTTTGACATTTTATTTTTATGCTTATCAATTATTTAAAATAACTTTTTATTATCAAAAAATTTATTTTAAGAAATATGAGAAAAAGTTTTTAATATATAATTTTAATAAAATTACAATGAAAATTTTTAATAAAATATGATTTTTAAGATTAATTTTTAAAAAAATAAAATGTCAATATTTTTATTTTATTAAACTTTTTAACATTATATTCTTAATTTTAATAATATTTTTTTTAATATAAAATTAAATATACTTTATCATTATTTAAACATTTTTTTAAGACATAAAGAGGTTTTTTTTTAAGGTTTTAATGACCAATGTTTACTATTATTATTTTATAACGTTACAAATTTAAAATTTTGATAAAATAGCATAGGTAAAATTTTTAAAATTAAATCTATTTAAAAAATGTAAATTAAGATTATATTATCTTTATTTAATTATATAATAATAATAAAAACAGATATAAAAAAAAAAATAATTATATTAATAACTATTTAATTTTTTCTAAAAGTATTTCAATGTTTTTATTTTTTCTTAATTTTATAAAAACCAAAAAATTTTAAGAAACTTTGGAATCTAGATTATTACTTGAATGTATAGAAAAAAAATTTTTAATACAAATATTATATAGTAAAAAAATGAAATAAAAAATAATTATGTATTACATATTATTTACATTATTAATGTTTTATAAACACTTGAAAACAGCTGATATCTACTATTATCAGGAAAGTTATTTAAAATGTGTTGTATTTTATTAAAAGTTATTGTATATTATTAAATAAAATCTAACACCTTAAAATATTTTCTTTTATTAAAACATAATAATACACTTTTTAATTACAATTTTTCAAAAAATAGTCTTTTGACTAAAAATGTATTATTTTTTTTAAATAAAACTAACTTATTATTATTTATTAAAAAAAATTATGACACTTCCTACCTTTAAAAATTTACATTAACTAAACTTAAATACACTTGTTCTAATTTCTTTAAAAAAATATTTTGAAAATTTTTAAAAAAAATTTAAAAATTTGTTACTAACTTTTATGAAACTAATATCATATACATTATTAAAAATTTATAACCAATTACTTCTTACTTTTATCTAGTCTTTTGATATTTTATTGTATTCTAAAAAAAACATGAAAATAAATTAATTAATATCCATTAAAAATAAAGCAAACAAAATAAAAAAAATATATTAAACTAAATTTTTAATTTGCATTTTGAATAAATTAAATTTCCAACAACTAAATTATTATAATTCATGAATTAAAAAAAAATAATGAATGATATTCATGACTAAATTATAAATATTTATTATTTAATTAAATATTTGGTAGTTTTAATTTAAAAAAATGAATTAAAAAATATTTTTTTTTATTTATACAGTTAATAAAAAAAAGTTTTTTATACATTTTAATATTAATTATACAATAGAAATTTTATTAAATTTTTTGAAATAAGTATTACTAATAATAAGAAAGACAAACAAAATGATTAAAAGTATCATGAGATAAAAATTAATTTTTTATTTTAATGTTACAAACTAAAATAAAAAAATATATTTTAGTAAAGATTTTAAATAAATTTTTAGAACTATAGAATATAAAGACAAGATAATAGATTTAAAAAATGGCTTCAATAATAGCTTCAATTCCGGCAATTTGAATAGTATTATATGATAAATAAAATATCACGACTAAATGTGAAAATATGTATAATCATTCCTATTAACCCATATTTAGAAGTCAAAATATTTTTAAAATAATTACCATTAAACTCGATTCCTGCTACTAATTAACAAAAAGATGATCAAATAGAAAAAAAATATTACAATTATGGCAACTTTTTGTAATTTTTATATTTTTTCATTCAAAAATTTAATCATTAAAATATTAAATATTGTTGTTTTTTAATTTAAGTAATTAATATTGTAATTCTGGTAAAAATTTGTAAATTGTCTTGTTATAGACTCCAAATAAATTGATTCTTAAAAATAAACACTATGTTTGACAAAGTATTTATTTATTATAAATGATATTATAGAAATGAGTAAAAGTATATTTTATGAGTGAGGAAAAAAGTAAACTCTTTTTTTACATGATTTGATACACTAGACATCGATATCCAATAACAATATGAGAAAAGTCTAAATTAATTATATATCTTTAAGATATATATTTTTCACTATTATCAATTTTTTATTATTATATATAATTGTTTATAAATAATTGAGATTTATCTTTTTTTTATTATTAACTCACGATTTTTTTATATAAGTATTCAATATCTTTTATATAATATTTATTTAGTAATTGAAAGACCAACTTTCTTTTTTTATTATAATTATTAGTAAAAATAAAGTAATAAAATAATGTTTAAATTTAGATTTAAAAAAAAGTAGTTAGAATTTTTATAAAAATTAAATATAATTAAAATAACTATTATATAAAATGTTTAAATTATTACATATTTACTTATAAAAATATTGTTGATGTTGAACACCTAATAAATTGTAAATTGAATGAGGGGTATCATATAAATTTTTTCTTATTGATTCTTTTGTTGATTGAATACAATAACCTAGAGCTTTCATCTGTTTTAATCTTTTATCATCAAATTTTATTTTATCTTCTATTGTAATATCATTAATACTATTAGTTTTTAATTGTCCTACCAAACCACAAAATGATGTTTTACTACTTCTTTTTCTTATTTTTTTTCTTTTCTCAATTTCATGGCAAACTGTTGTGTCTTTTATAATAAAATCTGTTTTACTTATTATTTGATCAGTATTCCATCTTCTATAAGGATGAATACGAAGCATATTAACTAATAAATAATCAATATCATGATACTGTGTAAAATATAAAAATTTTGAAGATTGATTTTTAATTTTTACAACAGAAGAAGTAATTATTGGGTATCTTGTATGATATAAATATCCTCTATCAATTATTTCTTTCTTTTTTCCAATATGTGGTGAATGTGATTTAGCTCTCATAACATCAAATTTTTTTTTTATTTCATCTAAAACATCATTTTTATATGTACCATCAAATAAGAATGATCCTTTAATCATTACATATAAAATTAATCCTGCAGCCCAAATATCAGCTTGAAAAGGATTAAAAGGTTCTGATCTCAATATTTCTGGTCCCATATATTTTAATGTACCACACCCACTAACAATTTTTATTTTATGTCTATTACTATCATTTATAATTTCATCAATTTTTAAATCACCAAATGAAGCCATAGTTGTATCAGCATGTGTAAATTCTAAAGCCATTCCAAAATCAATAATTTTAACATGACCAATCTTTGAAACTATAACATTTTCAGGTTTTAAATCAAGATGTGCAATATTATGCGTGTGAAGATAATGAAGACCAAAAATAAATTGTGAATAAATATATTTTGTATCAATATAATTAAAAGGTCCATTTTTTAAAATTTCATCAAATAAATCTAATCCATCACATAACTCTGTTACAAATGTAAAATATTTCAAATCAGGACTTTCAATTACATGATAAAGTTTAACTAAAATAAATGATAAAATGTAACAAAAAAAAATAAAATAAAAATAATAGTTATATGAAATATGTTTAAAACATACCAATATGTTTATGATTCATTTTTTGTAAAATTGATTTTTCATTTTTTAACATTTTTAATTCTTTCTTATATTTCTCATGAAAGGGTATATTAGTATCACTAATATTTTTACCATTTTCAACTGCCATTTTTTTGATATCAACATGTTTTATAGCTACTAAAACGGATGTCAAAAGATGTTTGGCTTGATAAACTGTTGAAAAACCTCCATAAGCAATATGTTTTATAATTTGATAACCATTAATTTTGGGACATAAAGATTGTTCAATAATAAAAGTTTGATCAGTTTTTTTATCATCATGATCAAACATACAGGAATTACTTTTACATTTAATATTTATATTTGTTGGTAATGAAGATGTTTTTGTATGAATTGTTGATTTTAGTTCATTAGATAAACACATAAATGAACCAAATTTTGATATATCACTTTCATGAATATTTGTTGAACAATCTTTTTTATTATAAATATTATTACTTTCAAATAATTCTTCATTTAATTGATGGTTTTTATTTTTAAACCAAAATGTTGGTTTAATATAGCGAAAAAAACATTTTTTTTTATTATCTTCAGTAGAAATTTTTTTATTCAATTCTATAATTTTTTCATCGTTATTTTGATTATTAAAATTATTCCATATAAATAATGGTCTTCTATTATCATTCTTAATCATTGATGGAATAGAATAATGTTTAGATATATTAGTATGTAAAACAGAATATACTAGTTTATGAACTGAAGAAAACTTAGAATGAATTAACGATGTTCTATCAACTATATGATTGTTATTTTGTCTTCTTCTCTCTTCTGTCTCATTTGGAGAAATGGTATAAAGGTGTCCGCCACCCTTTACAATCATACTGGTATTACCATCAAATTTATCTTCTATAAAAATTTTTTATACCAAAATATAATTTGAATTGCCTTTTTTAATATAATATCTTTTTATTTTATTGAATAATATATGACTTAATAAAAATGATATTTATATTATTTTTATAACCTCTTAATAAAATTTAAATTTATAAGAACTTGATAATTAAAATGTTTAGATGATAGATCATATTATATAAACATCTATAAAAAAAAAAATTTCTATTAAATAACATTCTTTGAAATATATTTTTAAATAGTAAGAATTTGTCATGTGAAATTAAAAGCACGTATATTTTATTTTAAGAAATAAAAGAGAAAAAAAAAAGATGATTTGTCACATATCACATGAAAATGCATGTAGTATATTTTTATATACAAATTCTAATTATTTTGTACTTGACAAGAAGTTAAAATTATATAAAGAAGAATACAAACAAAATTAAAAATTATTTATAAAATTTATCATAATAAAGATAAAAAATAAAATCATTAAATAAAAAAAATTTTGTTAATTACAACCATAAAAATATATCATTTTAAAAAAAATAACCAAAATATATAATATTATACGATTAATTTACGATTTGACTTTTAGCAAAAAAAATATATTGACGATAGAAGGAAATACTCCATTAAAGCATGTATATATTTCTATCAAAGATACACTTATTAATAATTATTAAGAAAAATTAAAAGGAAAATCGAAAACAGATTTGCAATAAAATAGTATGTCTCATTTTTTTTTTGTTCATATAATATATAGGTCAAAAAACATTTAATAGAAAATTTTAAATATAATAAATAATTTGAAAAAAATATTATTATTTTTTTTTTGTAATAATTTTTTTCCCATTAATTAATAGATAAAATGAAAAAAATTTATTTTAACTATACTATACTACTAGTATTATTTTGTTGGATAACAAAAAGTTATGGAAATATAAATGTATCATTAAATGAAAAAAATAATAAAAAACCAAATAATGAAATAAAAAATGGTAAAGAAAGTTTGAAGTATCATGATAACCATGTTGTTTATAAGGACATATTTAGTGTTGTTGAAGATGTATTTAGTACAAATAAAACAGAAACAGAAAGTAAAGATGAAAAAATATTTAAAGATATTATTTTTTCTGTTTCTATGAAGGAAACTATTCAAATATATAATCAGATAAAAGAAAAATTTAAACCTTTAAATGTATCATCAAAAGGAAAAAAAATAATAAAGAAAGGAAAAAAATCTAATGGTATTTTTAACTTAACTTCTTCCTTTATTCCTTCTAATATAACAAAAAATAATACCCCTATTTCAACTGTTATGATGACAACAAAAAAGATAAATTTTAAATACACTTTGAATACTTTATCATCAGAAATAAATAATAAAAATTATTCAGTTATATCTAAAAATAATATATCTAATTGTTTTACAACATCATTCAAAACGACAACATGTATGAATTTATTTTCATTACCAAATAATAATAATTATTTACTACAAAAATATAAATTACATACATGTAGTATTGGAAAAAATTTTAGTGCTTATATAACAGCAATATTTTGCTATCTATTAAATCAAAGAAAATTTAAAATAATCTTTGGACATCTTGAAAATGGTATATGGAGTTCATTTCCATGTCATAATGTAAACGGACCATTTCTTACAAAAGATGTTATAAAAGATTTTACAAATAAAAATGAAATGGAATTTTGGGATAGGTGGAAACATATTGTAATTATTAGAAACCCAATTGATAGATTTTTAAGTGCATTTACACATTTGTGTGTCAAAAAAAATAATAAATATAGAAAAAAAGATTGTTTTAATTGTAATAGTAATATGAAATGTTTCTTAGAAAGATTATATAAAGATATTTTAAAAGTTAAAAAAAAGAAAAAAATAATTAATGAAAGAATTAAAAATCATTTTTATCCACAGACAGTGTAAGTCTTATGATCATTATTTATTATAAAATTCATATTATTGATTAAACAAAATTCTTTCAGATTATGTGATTATATTGGAAGGCATCAATTTATAAAATATATTAATTTTAGTACAACAAAAGAAATATTTTATAGTAATTTAATAAATGAAATGGAAAATACTAATATTCCAGACAATGATATATTTTTTATTGAAAAAGAAATTAGAGAAAAAGTTTTAAAACATACTACAACTGGAACAAAATTAAGAAATGTTCAACAATTGGTACTATTTAATAATTTGTATTTATTAGATTTAGCAACAAAAATATATTATCAGGATTTTATAGCATTTAATTATTCTTTACCAAAAATAAGTTAAATATTCAACTATATAACAAAATTTTTTTTAAACATCAAAAAGCATTTGTTTTATCAAAAAATTAACTATTATAACGATAAAAAATATAGCCAAATTTTTTTTTTATTTAAAGTTTTATAAAAAAAAAGAAAAAGTACACACAATAATGTAATAATTTTTTATTATTTTTTAAAATTATTTTGCCCATGATTAAAAGTATTGCTATTGACATTTTTATTTATTTATTAATATGTTTATAATAACTTATCTCTTTTAGTGTAAACTGATAAAAAAATATGTTATATTTTTCAAATAAATAAAAAAATTTATATATTGAAATTTTTGAGAATGGCAAAAAATTTATAATATCTAATTATTTTTATAAATTTTATTTTTTTAGTGTACACTAATTTTTATATAATACAAATTAAATAAATAAAAAAAATTAAACACTATTATAAATATATTTTTTTGATTAATAGTATAATTAATCGTCATTTTTATCATAATGCAAATAAAACATTTTTTTATAATTTGAAATTAAAAAAATATTACTTATCTGATAGCAATTGTAAAATGATAAATTTCTTAAATAATAATCAAACAACAGAAATTAAACATTTAGATGTTATAACCTATAAAAATTAAAGCAAAAATTAAAAATATTTTTTGAAAAAATACGATTTTTATGGTAAAAATATTAAAATAAAACATTTTTTATAAATTAAACTTTGATGATTAGTTTATTAAGCCTAATTTATCTTCATCAAATGTTTTGAACTCAAGGCATGATAAAAAATGTTACTTAAAAATATCAAGTTCAAAATTCAAAACTTAGGTTAATAAACATCTAGAATTATTTTACAATATGTGCCAAACTTTTTAGAGCTTTAAAAATATAGATCACGTAGAATGTTTTTTAAAAATGTATATTGCTTTCGACCTTTCAGTATCTTTGTTAACACTTATTACATTGCCATGAAACTATCTTCATTCAATTTCTCTTAAAAAGTTGGTCTAGAATATTTTGTTTCTGTAAAAACATCTCCAAAATTTGCCGAGAATTGCAATTGATCTAAATATCCCAAACTTGACTTTCAACATTAGTACTAAAAAACAACTTTTTTTCGAATTTCGAAATAAAAGTATACTCATTTGATAGCCCTTAAAAAATCATGAATTTTAAATATAATCAAGGCTATATCAAATGTAAAACTTGTGGAGTTGTGATGAGTCAAAGTTTGGGGCGAAAGCGGGGAATATTTTTTGAAAAAACCTGACTTTCGTGATTAAATTGAAAATAATAAAATTAAAATGACTATTTTAGATCAGATTTTTGTGAGAAATCGTTTAAACGTAGTCTCATCTCCGTATCTTTTCTTGTTCCCAAGATATAAGGCAAAATGTATCTTGAAAAAGTTTGAAGTACGAAACTCATAACTCAAGTAAATGAGCTCCTAGAAGCATGAAACTAAATGCGCTGGTCTTCTTGAAACATTTGAACTATAGTCTACGTTGAAGATATTTTCTAAATGTTAACCGTTCTTGAGATACATTATCTGGCATTTTTGCGCGCCTAATTAATTGTCATCATTTTTTATATCTTAATAACTATTTGAGATATAAAAATGGTTTGAACGTAGACCCCTAATGAAAACTGATTAGTAGTTGATTCCAGAAATTCGTTTGTTTATATCTTAATTTTGAAGCGAGTTATAGCATAAGGCGGAAATTTTTTCTAAATATTCATTGTTTCCGACTTTTCAACAACTCAGCTAAAACTTGTCAGATTATCATAAAACTAGTTTCATTAGATTCCCCATGAAAATTTGGTCTAGAAAAAACTGTTTGTATATAAATAAATTCAAAATTTACTAAAATTCATAATTGGTCCATGTATCTCGAACTTGACCTTCAGCATGGGTACTAAAAAAAACTTTTTTTTGGAATTTGAAAATGGAATTAGACTCATATGATAGCCCTTGAAAAATAATAAATTTTAAATATAATCAAGGCTATATCAGAAGCAAAATTTGAGAAGTTGTAGGGAATCAAAGTTGGAGGCGAAAGCGGGGAATATTTTTTGAAAAAAACCGACTTCTGTGATATAATTGAAAATTATAAAATTAAAATGACTATTCTAGATCAGATTTTTGCTAGAAGTCGATTAAACTTAGCCTCATCTTTGTATCTTTTCTTGATCTCAAGATATGAGGCAAAATGTATCTTGAAAAAGTTTCAAGACTGAGACTCATAACTCAAGTATATAAGCACCTAGAAGCATGAGACTTGATGCGCTGGTCTTCTTGAAACATTTGAGCTATAGTCTACGTTGAAAATATTTTCTAAATTTCAACCGTTTTTGAGATACAATCTCTGATATTTTTGCGCGCCTAATTAATTGTCATCATTTTTTATATCTTAATAACTATTAGAGATATAAAAATGGTTTGAACGTAGACCCCTAATGAAAACTGATTAGTAGCTGATTCCAGAAATTCGTTTGTTCATATCTTAATTTTGAAGCGAGTTATAGCAAAAGGCGGAAATTTTTTCTAAATATTCATTGTTCCTGACTTTTTATATCTCAGTCGAAATTTAATATAAGATAATAGAATTACAAGGGAAGGAATTTATCTTTTTTAATGGTTCAAAAAACAAATTATTAGTGTTTTTATCTGTATTTTTTTTTTAATCTTTCATATTTTGGTGTAAAACTTTTTCTGCACTTCAAACATAATTTGACTATTATAAAATTTTTCTCTATTTGTCTTATACTACAAATAATTATTTTAAGTACATGAAATAAAACAGTAAAGTATAAATTTAAAAATATATATTTAATTTAAAGTTATAAACATAAACTAAAATTAAACTTTTTCATTTATAATATGACTTAGTTTTTCTTACCATTTAATTTTTTTTAGTAAAATTAAAGTAATATATTTAGAAGTTGTTACTTTTTAAGGTATAATTTTTTTTAAGATTACTAGCTTTTTTTAGAGATTAAATTTAGATAGATTTTTTTTGACATAGAAACAAAAACTATTTTAAGTATAAATTTGTAATATTTTATTATTATATTCTAATTTTTTTTTTCAAGAAACAATATTTAAATAATTTTTAAATTTTTACACCATATTTCATCATCAAATTTTGTAGAATTTATTCAAAGTTTTTTTAATAAAACAAAATATTTATAGAAAATTGCTAAGTTGAGATATTATTTTGTTTTATCATTCATCTAATGAAGGAAAGAAATTTAAAAAAACTAAATATTTTTTTTGTATAAAAACAAATGTTATTCTAAATAAAATGTATTTTAGCTTAACAACGACTTTAATATGTCACCAATATATTAGCGATTGTTACATATTATTTCATTAATCTTGTAGAAAATATTCGTAATTATGTTGTTTACTCCAACTTTAAGTTGTATAAAAAATAGTATTAACAACATTGTTAAAAAATTTAGTAAAATAGCTTGCAAAAAATATATAAAATATTTTACAGCAATGTAAAAAATACGTGATATAATTACTACAAATGAGTAGTAAAATTCTCACTTTATTCAATTATCATTGTGTCATTATTTAAAAAAAAATTAGTTTAAAAATTTCTAGTTGTAAAGTTTTTTATTCATCATCAATTATACTTAAAAACATTTTAGTATCTATTGCTGTATTTGTAACAAAAATGTTTGCACATAATAAAATAAGAGCATATTAGGAAGATTAATCTTACATATTAATTACGTAATTAATAGGCAATTTGTAACTTTTTAATTAATAATATTTTTTCATTATCTTCGTTATACTACGGAACGTCTATTTTATATTGCTTCTTTTTTTCATTTATATTTATTATATTTAGTATTTTACAATTGGTAGAAAATTTTAGTACAAATTTACATTGAAAAATATTTTTTTAGTTAAAATAAAAATTTAATAACATGTGTATTTCTTTTTAAGTTTCACCTGATTCAACCGACAAGCTGAACATTGGTTTAATCGCATAACCAGGTCGTTGTAAAATGAATAAATAAAATATGTTATATTATTCTTAAGACCATTATTATAGTATCAATTATATTGTTTATAAACAAAAAATTAAACTATAATAAATGGAAATTTTTGTTTCAGCTTTTTCGCATCCCTTTTTTTCAACAATAAAAATTTACTATGATATTTACTGTCTTTTATTTTTACCAATTTTATTTAAAAAAATCATTGTAAACTTTTAAACATATTAAAATTTTCTTACAAAATTTTTTTCACATTAATTTTAAATAATTTTTTTTAAAATTAAATTTTTATCTGATCAACGATAGTTTTTAATATATTTTTGTTTAATCTATCATTATTAATCTTCGTAACATAATTTTCATTTTTCGTTGCCATTAATTATATAATATTTATTTTCTACTATTATTCATGTAAAATTATATTACGCATATAAATTTTATCAAAACCATTTTTAAATTTTTATGCAACAATATTGTGTTGCGTATTTTGTCATAAAATTCTTTTCAAAACACATTTTTGTTTCATTTACTCTTCTTTTAATACCCATCATTTTACACAAAAATGCTATTTTTTTTTTGGTAACTAAATACTGTTGTATAAAAGTGCACTTTTTTAATAACATTTTATTTTTCTATTCATATTAATAGAAGTCTATTATACAGATGGATTTTTGAATTTTATTTGCATTCCTTTCATTATTTTTTTTAAAGTTATTGTTTAAGCTTGTAGTGTTATTTTACTATTGGTTTTCCAATAATTTTATAAAAAAATTAGATGCTATTTTTTATTTATGAAATTTTATAGTTATATCTGTAGATAATCTATATTTATTTTTTACTTTTATGCACTATCATTACAAATTTAATTAGATTTTGAATGAATTTTTAAAGGTTAATTTCCCCGTTTTATTTTTGTCTTGAAATTTCCTTTTTTATAAGTAAGAATATAAAGTGTTTTTTATTTGTAAATAGAAATATTAATTTTTGTCTTAAAATTATATTATTAATTACACATTCAATTTTCTGAAAGAAAACTTTTTTGTGTAGAATATTGAATAACCATGCTTCAAATATTAAATTATATTTAATGTTAAGTAGAATATAATCTACTAAAATTTTTTAAATAAAGTTTTCATCAAAAATACACTTTTTAAATTTCCGTACTCTTACAACGATAAAAAGGTAACACTTTAAAAAAACTTCTCTTTTTGAGAAATATTGTATTGGGAAAGTATTTATATGTTGTAATTACGCAATTACTTTGTTGTAGCGAAAAATATTTATTTTCATTATCATTTTCATTATGATTTTTTTTCTATTACTAATTTAATTGATAAATCCTAAATAATATTAATAATTTTAGTGGCTAAGTTGAAGGTCTTAGAATGGCAGATTTGGATCAATTTTATGAACTGATTAAAAGAATCCTCTGCACAGATAATGAAATTCGCAAGGAAGCTGAGACTGCGTATGAAGGAATATCAATTCTTTTAAGATGTCAATTACTTTTCCAATTATATTCAAAAGCTGATTGTGAAACAGAGTCTCGTAATATGGCTCTCGTTTTGTTACGTCGTCTTCTAGTTAATTCTTATAATGAGATCTCCAGAGCTTTAGGTAACAATGGAGTGGAAGAGTTTAGAGACAAACTTTTGGAAGCTGCAACTCTTGAAAATAATAATGGTTTAAGGAAAAGACTTATTGAAGTTATTGCAGAATTTGCTAAAGAAGGTATTGATGCAGAAACATTATCTCAAACATGGGATAAGGTTCTTAAGTTTATTGCTCATGTTCCTACTGCTTCACCTGAATTAAGAGAAGCTGCTATGTTATTGATTGAGTATGTTTAAATTTTTTTATCTTATCTTACTTTGTCTTCTTTTTTTTGTAAATTTTTAGAAATGTACCAAATATTTTTGGGGAACAAATGCCAAACTATATTGGTGATGTTAAAACAATCTTCAGTTCATGTTTAAGTTATGGTGAAAATTTATCAACTGTTCGAGTTTCTGCAGTCAAAGCTTTTGTATCATTTGTTGTAGAACATGAAGGTTTACCAAAGATAATTCAACCACTGTCTGATCAAATACCAGCAATCATTGAAATCTGTAAATGTACTATTGATGCTGGTGATGATGATGCAACAGTCATACAAAATTTATGTGATGTTGTTGCTGCAACACCAAAATTAATAAATCCCCATCTTAATTCACTTTTGGAATTTTGCCATAATACTTGCCTTCGTGGTGATATTGATTCCTCCTTCAGACATAGTGCTTTAGAAGTTATGGTTGCTTTTACTGAATCTAGTGCAAGTGTTATTAGAAAAAGAGCTGCACCAGTAATACCTGAAATGGTTAGAATTTGTATGACTTTTATGACCAATATTGATGACGACATTTCCGATTGGTGTTTTAATGACTCTCCTGATATTGGTGATGATGAAGAGGAAGATTATAGCGTTGGTGAGTCATCTCTTGATAGACTATCATGTGCACTTGGTGGAAAATCTCTCCTTCAACATTTACTTGGACTTGCTAGTGAATATCTCAAATCAAATGATTGGAAACACCGTCATGCTGCTATTATGGCTATCTCTGTTTCCGGTGAAGGATGTAAAAGGCAAATGGAACCACATATTGAAAATGTTGTAAACACAATTTTACCATATCTTAAGGATGAACATCCTCGTGTTAGATATGCTGCTTGTAATGCTATAGGACAAATGTCAACTGACTTTGGTCCAACACTTCAAAAGAAATGTCATAACGTTGTTGTTCCAGCTCTTCTTGAGACATTAACAGATCTAGGTAATCCACGTGTTTCTGCTCATGCTGGTGCTGCTTTAGTCAACTTTTCTGAAGAATGCCCAAAGAATATTATATCTATTTACCTTACTGATGTCATCGCTAAACTAGAATTTGTCCTTGAAAATACTTTTAGACAATTACTAGAAAAGGGTAAAAAGATTGTTCTTGAGCAAGTTATTACAACTGTTGCTTCTGTTGCTGATGCTGCAAAAGAACAATTTATTGCTTATTATGATAGGCTTATTCCACCATTGAAATATATCCTTAAAAATACAACTGCTCCAGAGTATAAAATTTTACGGGGAAAGACTATTGAATGCATATCTTTAATTGGTCTTGCTGTAGGTGCCGAAAAATTTGAGCCTGATGTTAATGAAATTATGGAAGTTGTTTTGACAACACAAAATGAAGAGACTGTTCCTGATGATCCATTAGTCTCATATATGATTAGTTCATGGGCCAGAATATGTAAGATTCTTGGAGAGAAATTTGGTAGATTTCTTCCAATGGTCATGCCAGCTGTTATGAAAGCTGCTTCAGTTAAACCTGATGTTATGTTATTTGAAGATGATACAAATTATGGTGTTGGTGATAGTGAAAACTGGAGTTTTATGAATATTGGTGATAATCAATCACTTGGAATTAAAACTAGTGGATTAGAAGAAAAAGCTACAGCTTGTGAGATGATTGTTTGTTATGCTCGTGAAGCTAAGGGTGCTTTCATTGAGTATGTTGAACCAGTTATGGAATTAATGTTGCCATTACTTAAATTTATGTTTCATGATGTTGTTAGAATGTCTGCAGCTGAATGTATGCCTGTTCTTTTGGAAGTTGCTTTACCAAAAGGAGCAGAATACGTTAAAAAGATGTGGGAAACAATTCTTCCAGCCATGCAAGATGCTCTAAAAGATGAAAGAGATAGTGATGTTGTTGGAACTTTTCTTGAAGAACTTGGACAATGTGTTGAAATAATTGGACCAAATGTTGTTACACCTCGTGAAATAGATATCATAACAACAATCATCAATGAACAAATGGAAGAATATAAGAAAAGAAAAGAGTTGTATGAAGAAAATTTGAAAGATGAGGATGCAGATGAGGAATCTCAAGAACAAATTGATGATTATCTTGAAAATGAGACAACTATTCTTGGAAAAATATCTGATATTATTCATTCACTTTTCAAAACATTTGGAACTCAATATCTACCATACTTTGAAAAGATAGGAAAACATTTTGCTGATATTATTATTGATAAGAAAAGACAATTTTATGAAAGACAATGGGCTATTTGTGTGTTTGATGATGTAATAGAATATGGTGGACCACAAAGTTTACAATATCAAGAAGTATTTCTTCAACCAATTCTTGATTATCTTGAAGATGAGTATCCAGAAATTCGTCAAGCTGCTGCTTATGGTTGTGGTATGATGGCATTAAAAGGTGGACCAGGTTATGCTGAACCATGTCGTCAAGCTCTACCACGTCTTATCAATATCATTCAAAGAACTGAATCTCGTAGTACTGAGGAGGAGTGTGCTGCAACAGAGAATGCTATATCAGCTGTAGCAAAAATTTTAAAATGCAACTCAAGTTTAGTGAATATAAATGATATGATACCACTCTTTTTATCATGGTTACCTATATGGGAAGATGAGGAAGAATCACCATTTGTTTATGGATATTTGTGTGATTTAATTGAATCAAATCATCCTTTGGTTGTTGGTGAGAATAATAGTAATATACCAAGATTGATTTATATTATTACTCAAGCTTTTGTCAAAGGAGCATTCCCTGAAGGTAATGAAGTTGAAGAAATTAAAAATAGATTATTAAATATTCTTAAGTCAGTTAAAGCTAATGCTGAGTTGTTTAGTGCTGCTGTTGGTGCAGCAAATTTAAGTGAAGATCAGAAATTATTTTTACAAGGATCTTTATAAAGATAATTGTTAGATTACATTATATATTACATTACTATATTATCTGGCTCATCAAGTATTTTTTTTTCGTTATATTTCATATGGTTTTATTTAGTAAAAAGATGCTATTTGGAGATGCCTATTTAATTATATTCTAATAATTAATTTTACATACCAGAAAACGAAGTAATTATTAATGATATTTGTTTATGTAATAAGATTTTTCATTTGTTAAATTATTTGGAAGAAAATTTGTTCTTTGGTTGTGTTTTATATATTGTTGACGTTATTTTTTTTGTACTTTTATATGAATTATAATATTTATGAAAAGATGAATTTCTATGATTTATTAATTGTGTTTTGTATTTAAAAATTCATCAATTTCTTCCAACCCTAAAAGGTTGTTTTTTTTTTAAATTGTTTGTTAAATGATTAATATTGCTTTCATATATAAAATATATATAATTTTTTTTTATAATATTAACATTTAAATAGAATAAAATTACATTGAGATAAGAATATTGTTAAAAAGTTTGTCTTATCTTTTATTATCTATCATATAAAATATAATTAATTTTGATAATACCAAATGATTATATTTAAATTTTGATGAATATTTTATGTGATAGAAAATTATATTTTATGATTTGAAGTGTAATTAAAAATTAACTAATACATACCCATAAATCTGATAAAGTAGGTATATATAACATGTTATGATGGTAAAATACAAACAGTGAACTTTTATTGATTATCAATTCTTAGTAAAAGTAACTATATAATAATTCTGCTCTATTAAACTTTTTATGATTTCTTTCATTATAATAAAATAATGGTAAAGAAGTTTTTATCACTGAATCGGAAAGTTTTTGACAGTTTTTGTTATGTAATATTATTATATTATTTATAAAGTTAAAATGATTGGTAAATTGTATTAATACATGAATATCAATACGTGTATTATTTTATTTTAAATTATACCATAACACTTTTTTTTTTATATACAATAGCACTTTACTTATTATTTGGTAGGTACATGTTTTCAGATAAAATGTATAGAAATTTACTTTTTTAAATACTTAAAAAAAGCTTTTAACATCCATCTTAAAAAGAATGATTCTTTTTTGATACTTTAATAACATATAAGTAGATTATTATTTACAGTAAAATGTTGTATCATTTTTTTTTTTACTCATTTTTATAGTATTGAAAATACATTATTTATAGTATAACACATATGTATAACAATTTTTCAATATTTTTTAATAATAATTTTGTAATAAAATTTCTTTCGTTTTTTTTTTTAACTAAACAATATTATATATATATTTTTTTTTTTGAGTAATTATTTTCAAAAAGAGAGTAGAGTAAAATTTATGTATGTGATGAGAAGAAGTGTTCTATTAATTTCAAATATATTAATTAAAATGTTAGTATTTATTTTGTACAATAGATTTTACTATTATATATATAGGTGGAGTTTAAAGTTTTTTTTTTTTAAAATAATAAAACGATATAAAGAAAATGTGATTGTAATTCAAAATTATATAATATACTAATTTTAGTTTTAATTTTATTTTTAATTGTTTATATATTTTTAAAATTTATTAGAATATTTTTTTTTATATAAAAATGTGTTAATTGAAATTATTTTTTATATATTTCTTAAAATTTTTTTTTAAGAATGAGTAAATTTATATATAGTTAATTAGTATATATTGTTATATATATAATATATATATTATATATATATTTAAAGAACATGTTTGTAGTTACCTTATCTAACAATAATTACCTTTAAAACATGATCAGTATTTTTGTTTGTCATAATGTGTCTATATATATTGCTTAATAGCCTTGTTTGAAAATCAACTTTCCGTTTACCAATTGATATAATAAATTTATTACTATTTAGTCCACTATATATAAAGAAATATTTTGTAAAAAGATTGATCTATAAATTGTTTTATACTTTTCTCTTTGATACTTTCTTTAAATTTATAATAAATGAAGGAGGTAATTTTGTTGTTTAATATATTATATATATATATATATATATATATATATATATATATGTATGTTTATGTTAAATAATTTTTATAAATATAATTTTAAATTATTGTTAATATAAATGGAGAGTCAAATAGATAGGTAAAATCTTTCGGCAATATTAGTATAAAAAGTTTTTGAGAATATTTAACTAGTTTCCATTTTTCTTCAACCAATTCTCGTTTACATAAAAGATTAAACTTACCATACAGTAGTGATATATTTTAAAATATAGGTAAATGTATTTTAGAATTTTCTTACTTTTTAATATGAAGGGAAGATGCAAATTATTATATATATTTTATTTGATTTTTGAATTATTTTTAGTTGATTAGCTAACTTGTCTAAATATTTTTACATATATTTTTTTTTTATTTTCTAGGTTTTATAAATAATATATTTTTTTTTGTGTTAAACAAAGATGTCTGATATAAATGGTAAACCACCTGTTGTTAAAATGAGGAAAGATAAAAATCCACCAATATCACCTTTAGCAACAAATAATGGAAATAATAATGATTTGTATGAATCAATTCCTGATGGAGGGACACGTTCTCTTTTATCTCGTACAATGGATATTTTACATGAGACAGATCCTGTAATAGATGAAGGAAATGAAGGTAAACAATATATATATGAATTTATAAATAACATTTATAATTATTATTTATTTTAGAAATTAAAAAACTAGACTCACAATTAGATCATCTTAATGAATATATGGATAAGGTAGAAAAAAGATTACGTGAACATAGTGATAAACTTTTAGCAACATTAAAAGAACAAAAAGAGGAAAGAGAAAAAAGGAGAAGAAGTTTTCATGAAAGACTTCAATCAAATCAACAAGAAGATGATGATTTTCAGGAACGTCTTAATTCTCTTTTAAATAGAGTAGATATTTCAAAAAATCGTTCCTCTGTCTATGATATTATTTCAAATATGGAAATACCAAAAGTACAAGAAGAAGAAAAATAATAGTTTTGATGAATGAAAAATAAAAATCTTATAACCATTATTATTATATTTATTTTGCTTAATAGTCAAAACCAATAATATTATATAAAATCTAAACAAATGATTAAAAAAAAATTGTCATATTAATATAAATATATTTTTAAGGACAATCTTTTATCAATGTTTTTTTTTTCTACTTGACAATTGTTTTGTTGTACATCTTTATCTATATATAAAATTAAATCTTTTTATAAAAGAAAGATTATATTTATTTTTTTATATCATAATTTTAAAAATATAAATAAAATTTTTTTTTTATTTTTGAGTAATGTTTATAGGTTAATTCATATTACATTAATTGATAGTTTTTAGTTAAAAACTTTTAATTGCCACATTAATTTTGTGGTTTAATATAAAAATCATTTAATATTCTTTTTTTTTTAATTATAAAAAAAATGTTTTACATTTATTATTTAATGATTTTTTTTTTACTTCGTAAACCTTGTATTATTTAAAGGATAAAAAGAAATTTTATGGTAAATACTTTTGTATAAAAATTTTTTAACTAGACACTGGTACGGACATTCATCAATTTTAATTGATATATCATTTCTATTAATAATATCAATAAATAAAATCATAAGCAAAATAGTAAATAGGTTTAAATTATTATTATATTTATGTATATATACCTTTAAAATTATTATTAAAAATAGTAGAAAAAACATATAACATGAAAAATTTTATTATATAATTTTATTATAAAAATTATTTCATATAAAAGTACATTAATTAATAATGTTAATGTAATTTTTTTTTTATTAATATAATATTAAAATTAAAATAAAAATCATTATAATTATGAAGTAATTTATAAATAGAATCAAGAAAGAAATTACGTTGTATATAGGAAAAAAAATAGTTTTTTAAAATATTAACAATTTATAATTATTATAATTAAAATTTCAAAAAAAAAATTCATTCAAACAAATATATATTTTTTTATTAAAATGATTACCATGACTTTGTTATGATACGATAATATGTTTCATTATTAAAATTTGTTGGAATATTTTTTCCATTAATTTTTATACTTTTTACATTTTTTTGAGATTGTTTTGAATTAAGATCAGTTTTTCCTGTTACATTATTTTGTGTATTTTCAATATTTTTTAAAGTTCTTGTTAATGATACTGTTTCCCTGTTATCATTATGATAAAAACATTTAATAAACTTATTTTTTATCAAAACATATAGAAATATTATTAAATAAGCAAAAAAAACACAAAAATCATTATATGCTAATATAAGGTCCTCATCAGATATAAGTGTTCCACCAAAATCAAGTAAAAAGTTAAATGCTGTATTTATTATGATATATGAAATAATAAATGGTAATGTAAATTTTATTAGGCAAATATTTTCATTTATCTAAAAAATTTTAATTATTAAAAATAAATAATTTTTATTCTACCTGAAATTTTTCTGATAAATTTTTAGTCCCAATAACTGTTAATCTTCTTAATTTTATATTTATATACCAAAGATAAATTGATATTAATATTGTTATAAAATCAAATGCTATTGAAAATGTATAATAATTTTCTTCAAAACCATCAATAATATAACTAATATTTTTTACAATACTTCCATATGCTATAATAATAGTACAAATACCTATAGAAATATAATAATTGTGCCATTGTTCATAAACTTTTCTTTTTAAAGTTGATGTTACTCTTTCAATAACTAATATCCAATTAGATGATCTAATAAATGCTGATGTATATATTTGAGCAGAAACACAAAAAAAATAAAGTTTTTCTTCAAAATTTTGTGGTGGATAATCAATTATTTCAGATATAAAAATTAATAACATATCAACCAAAAAAGTACTTAGAACATAAACAAAAATTGAAAAAAGTAACATTAAAAATGCTGTTTTATAATATAAATGCCAACTACTTTTTGAGAAAACAAATTTAAGCATAAATGGTAGAAGTATAAAAAGTGGAATTTCACTTATCAAACATATAATGACTCCAATCATCATTGGAATAGAAAGCATGCTGTAGTTTTACTTCCTATATTTTTATTTGAAATAGAAAATAAGGCGTGGAAATTTAAAAAGAAGTATTATATACTTTAACAACTTCAAATAATTAAATATACATAAAAAAAGTTTAATAAAAGTTTTGATAATTTTGTATAAAAAATACACAAAATATGTACAAAAATAAGTTATAAAGTATTATTTAATAAATATTGTTAAAATATTTTAAAAAAGAATAAATGATAAAATTAATATTTTCAAAGTTAAGAACAAGAACTTTTTAATGATTAATATTTTTTTCTCATATTAATAAAAAAAATTCACATAAATATTATATAATTTAATGAATAAAAAATTTTAAAAATATATTACAGTAATATATAAATGTCAAAATATATTAATAAAAATTTGTTTTTTTGAATATTAATACTAAAAAAAATTAAAATAAATACATTTATGAACTTATTAACATTAGTAATGATAATATTTATAACAATATCAACTATTTTATAAAGTAATTTAATTTATTAAACATTTCAAGAGTCTATGAATAAGACTCATATTCAATATTTCCGTTGAAAAATGATTTTTTATTAAGGAAATATCTCAGTTATACAGCTAATTAATTTTTTTTTGTCGGAAATAATAAGGATATCATATTCGCAGTTTGCTAAGATTTTACCATTTTAAAATAATAATTTGTATAAATAATTAACTTATATGATATTTAATGTAAGTAAAAATTTATTTTTAAAATTTTCTCATGATAATTATTATTTAAAAAATATTTAATAATAAAATATGTTAAATTTGTATCATTTTATTTTTTATTATTAATTTATATATATATTTTTTTTATTTTTAAAATTTAAAAAGATAAACTATTTCTAATTTTATTGAAACTTAATTAATTTTTATATTTTTTATAATAATATTTTTATTTTTCTATTATAAATTGTAATAAACTAATGGTTAATGTTAAATTAAAAATATAATTTATATATAAATAAATCTTTGTCTAGTTATTTACAAATAATAATTATTAATTATAAAATCTTTATTATATATTATTAAAATTTAAAAATATCAATTAATAAAATAATTTTAATAATATTTTATTAAGGAATTGTTAATCCTGAAAGACATGGTGATATAGTGGTACTACATGCACCACATTTTATAGCTTTAATTTTAGGATATAATCCTGATGCCATACTTTCTGATGTTAAATTTAAACTAAAATCTTCATCTGCTGGATATATAATTGTATTACCAGTATCTTTGAAACCTTCACCTGCTACAGGAACTTTTGATGTTCCAACAATACCATACACAGAACATGTACCTTAATTATATATAAAATTTTAATTTAATGATAATTATACTTACCTCCAGTACATGATGATGTCATTACAACATAAGTTTCAGGTGATGTTGAAGTATAACATTTATTTGATTCATCACACATACATATAAATTGATTTGAACAGGCAAAATATCCTATTGCTAATTCCTCTCCAAATGTTATAATATCACCACTTTCAGAAGGGAAATATTGATATTTTGGACATGAGGCACAATCTTTAAATAATAATTAATATTTTTTCATTTAACTTACCTGTTCCATCTATTTTACCAAAAGTATTATAAGAGAATGTATCAGAATTTGTTAAATCTAAATATAATTGAACTTTATTAGTCTGAGTAGGGCATAATGGTGGTGTTGTAGTTGTGGTAGTTGTAGTAGTAGTCGTTGTTGGAGATGTTGTAGTAGTTGTTGTAGTAGTAGTCGTTGTTGGAGATGTTGTAGTAGTTGTTGTGGTAGTACTCGTTGTTGGAGATGTCGTAGTAGTTGTTGTGGTAGTGCTTGTTGTTGGAGATGTCGTAGTAGTAGTTGTAGAAGTACTTGTTATTGGAGATGTTGTTGTGGAAATACTTGTTGTTGAAGATATTGTTATTGTAGTAGATGTTATAGGCTCAATAGTTGTTGTTGGAGGATCATTTGGATTTGCCTTCATACATTCTAATGAGTTGTGAATATTTATTAGTAAGTAAAATAAAAGCAACAAATATTTCATGATAATAATAAAAATTTAACATGTAACATAAAAGATCAAGAAGAATAAACATTGGAAATTTATAGTTCTTAGATTAACCCAATTAAAAATGAATATTTGTTAATTTTAAAGATAAAAGTTTAGTATTGGATAAATAATACTATTATTTTCAACCTATTTTAAAACTTTAAGATACTCTATTCATTATATATTTCTCTTATAAACTTTTTTTAATTATGGTTAATATTATCGGAGATAATTTGTTATATAATACTCGCTAATATTTCAAATTTATTCTTTTAACTTTATTAGAAGATATTTAAAAGAGAAAATATTTCAATTATTTGTATTTCAAATATACATATTTATTTTAATTTACATAAATAATTTTTTTTTAATATTTATATGATGATTATTTAAAAAAAAATTATTTTAATTACTTTTACCATTAAATTAATATTTATTGCAATAAAATATATTAATTTAACAAAAAAATAAATAATAACTAATTAATTATTTGCATATAAAAATTTTACACCTTTTTATGATTAATAGTTTAAAAAAAAACTTTTAATATATGCCATAAAACAATTTTAATTTAAACATTTTTAATAAATTATTTCTTATTAATATATAATCAATCAATTTAAAAATAAAATAAATATAAATTTTAAATATACTAAATAATATAAGAGATAATAAAATATATATTTTATTATTGTTCAATCATGTGTGTCATAACTTCTTGTGCAAATATTTTTTCTCGAATGATAAATATACGTACAAATTTTTCAAAAATGTCACAACTATTATTATAAAAAAAAACAAAATAATTAAACGGAAAAAAAAAACTTTATAAATATAATTTAAAAGTAGTAATAAATATAATAACTAACTATTAATTTTCAATTTTTTTTTTATTTATTCTTCATAAATTTTACAAATATATATATATATACATAAATAAATATTTTACTACAAATTAAATAACTGTTTTATAGCATCAAATACACCCCAGTAAAGATCACCAAATTTATTATCTACGCTTCTTGCTATTTCATTAAAATTTGAATCTTTTATACTATATAAATTATTAATTGCTCTAACATAATCATCTTCATTAAGGCACTCTGTTGGTAAATTTTCAATCTCTCCAGCGTATGTAAGAAAAATTAATGCTAAAACTTTAGAATCATATTTAGTATAATCAGGTTTATATTCTGATAATAGTCCTCTTTGAAATAATAATAATATTTTATTTTGTTCTTCACGACTTCTAAATTTAAAATTATGCATTTTAAAAATAAAATTTGTCTGTAATCCACATTCTAAAATACCTTTATCAACCAAATTTTTACATAATTTTTCCCTCATTAATTTAATATGTGAATTTATCATCATAAAATTTAATGATTGACCAGATAAAAATAGTAACCATGATTTAATAGAATATTTACCATTATATTTTGATATATAATTTATACATTGATTCATTAAAAAATCACTAATTTTATCTTTTTTTATTACAATTATATTTCTATCAGATAATTTTTTTCTTAAACATCCTCTTCCATCTAATTCTAAATATCCTTTTAATCCTAATTCTATTAATAAAGCACCACGTAAAATAACACTAATTTTTTCATTTGTAACATTTATTGATAATAATGTTGTCTTATCAAAAAAAGTAAATATTAAAATAATATTATAAATAACTTACAGTTTGTTTTCTTAATGACATTATCATTAATTGTTCCATTAAATTTAACTGATCACAATCATTAAAATTTTTATTTTTTTTTTCATCATTATCATCACTATTATTATCTTTTTTAACATTTCCATTATTTCTTTGCCTTAAAGAACAATCCATTGATTCAGATCTTGATGAATAATAAGCATGCATACTACATAAATAATAATAATATATATTAATAACAAAAATTACTGATAAAAATTTAAATAAATATAAATTTTTTTTTTACCTCAATTTTATAAAATATTAAAAATGTTAAATCTTTTTAAGATATCAAATGTTGGTAACGTGTAATAGTAAACTTGAAAATATTTTATAATAAAATATAAAGAAAATATCAAATAAAAATGTTCTACATATTGTCTTGTATTTTTAAAATATATAATAGATAAGAGAGGAAAAAGAAAGATCGAGTAACAAAAGTTTTTATTATATGATATGCCTCTATATATATATATATACATATAATTAATGTTATAAACGTTTTTTGATTATATCAGTATGTGTGAATGTATGTCATGATATATTAATGTATGTTAAAGATAATATTTATAAAGTATTAAATAAGAAAATTTTTTTAAAAAATTTTTTAAAAAAATTATTTTTAAAATGATTAAATTAAAATAAATATTTATATTTTATATAAATTAAAACAATTAATTTATATAATATTATATATCATTATTTCTCATTAGAAAAAATTATTATAATTTTATTTTTACTTTAATAAGTAATTTTTCTTATTCTTATCAGAAAAAAATATATTTAATAATTCTTGATAACAATATCTTTAAAAGTATGATAATTTTATTCTATAAAAGAATAGTTTTAAAGTATGTTTTCTTTATATTTTTCAAATGTTATATATTAATAAATTTATTTATTTACTTCCTTTTTTATTTTTTGTTTCACATTCATATAAAATTCTTGTATATAATCCCAGGAGATCTCATTCTCATATTCAATATGTTGGAAGGATAGCTGATACTCTTCAAGAAGCTGGTCATTCAGTAACTGTTCTTCAACCAATTCAAATTGCATCAATAGAAACTATTGGATCTAAATTAGCTAAAGTAATTAGTATTAATAATCCAATAGGTGATGACGATTTTATGAAAATTCTTAAACTATTTGAAGATGATGTTTGGAGAAAAAATGGTAACAATCCATTAAGTATGGTATCATTATTTAAAAAATTTTCTATTTTATTAAAACAAAATTGTAAAGATTTAATTGAAAATACAACTTTAATTAATGAATTTAAAAAAGAAAATTTTGATATTGCTTTTTCACAATTTTATAATCCATGCGCTTTTGGTTTATTTGAGATGATGGGTATAAAAAAAGTTATATCTGGATCATCTACTGGTCTTAATGAAGCATATTATGATTTATTTGGTCTTGAATATCCATTAAGTTATGTTCCATCAATTATTGGAGGAGGTGGAATACCTAAAGGTATTATTGAAAGAACTAAAAATGTTTTTTCATATTTATTTTCTAAATATTTTATTATTAAATCATTTAACTCAAAAGATCAAGATGCTTTTGATGAAGTTTTTGGTGAAGGAAAATATAATCTTTGGAAATTAATGTCAAAATCAGCTTTTCATTTTGTAAATTCTAATCCATTAATTGATTTTCCACATCCAACAACATCAAAAATTGTAGATATTGCAGGAATTGGTATAGTAGAGGGAAAAAGTTTAGATGATGAGTATGATAAAATACTAAATATAAGAGAAAAAAATGTTATCATGTCATTTGGTAGTGTAGTAAAATCAAAAAATATTCCAGATGATAAGAAAAAATCTATATTAGAAACATTTAAACAATTTCCAAATGTAACATTTATTTGGAAATATGAAGACAATGATATTTCGTTTGCAAAAGATTATCCAAATGTAATATTAAAAAAATGGATTCCTCAAGTTGATTTATTAAAGGATAAAAGAGTTAACCTATTTATTACACATGGTGGTTTAAATAGTGCTATAGAACTTTCTTATAATGGTGTACCATCAATTTTTATACCATTTTTTACTGATCAAAAAAGAAATTCATTTATGATTAAAAGATATGAGTGTTCTATTATCATGGAAAAAGAAACACTTGGAGATCCAGTAACATTTAAAAAAAATATTAATGAAATATTAAACAATAAAAAATATTTAGAAAACGCCAAAAAACTTGCAAAAATGTTATCTTTATATCCTCATGAGGCAAAAAAGAAATTGATAAAAAGTGTTGAGTTTGCTGCAGAATTTGGAGATATTAAAGAAATGAACTTACCTTCAATGGAAATGAATATAATTGAACTTTACAATATTGATGTTTATTTTATTTTATCTTTGATAGTAATTATTAGCATAACGATAGCATATAAAGTAGGAAAAAAAATCATAATGTTATGTAGAAAAAAGATTATCAAAAATAAAGTTGATTAAATATGATAGTAGAAATATTAATATGAAATAGTTTTTTTTTAAATTGTAATTTAAATATTTGTTAATTTTATTTAAAAATTATTAAAAGTATTTCAATAAGCTTATTAATTATAATAATATTTTTTTCTGTTAAATGTAACTTTGAAATATAATGTTTTAGTTTAAAATTCATAAAAAAAATTTTTTACATTTAATTTTAATTATATAAAAAAAATTAATAATATCTTACAAAAAGATAAGCATTCAGTGATTATTCTTAAACCAGTACAACTATCTACTGAAAATAAAATTAGATAAAAATTAGCCAAAATCGTTAGTAATCAAAATTTAATAAATAAATTATGAAGAAAAAAGTTTAATTTGGCATTTGAGCATAATTATTGTCTCTATGTTTTTGGTTTATTTAAAAAATATTTAATGATAAATTTTTATTTATCAAAAACAATTAAAAAGATAAAAAAAAAACAGATATATTATTTATAATTATATTTTTCAATAAATATAAACTTAATACGTTTATCAAATCATTTTGAATTTAAAGTAACAAAAAATTCTAAAAATACCATTCAAAATAGTCATATTAAATTTTTTTATTCTCAAGAATATTATCAATATTGTTATCAAATTAATAACTATAGTATATCTTGCAATAAATAATTAAAAGAATAATAATAATTAGAATTATTAATGAATGATAGTCATTATATATTAATAATTTCTATACATTCATATAAAATATGTAATAATTATTTTTCACTTTTTTATTATTTATTTTATCATTTTCTATTATTTTTAAACGCCTTTTCTTAAACGATAATTAAACCATTTTTGGTAGGTGGTTACTATAATAAAAAATATTATAATTTAATTTTTGTAAATTTATTGTAATATTTTAAATGATGTTAATTTTATCATTTAATATAGTATTTTTTTATTATCTATTTTATTGTGTTAATTGTTGGAAGATTCTTGTTTTTAATCCAAGATTATCACATTCACATGTACAATTTGTTGGAAAAATTGCTGATATTCTTCAAGAAGCAGGAAATGATGTTGTAAGTTTATTTATTTTATAAAAATATATTTTTTTATAGACAGTCATTCAACAAGTACAAGCACGTAAAGTTTCTACAATTGGTTCTAAAAAAGCTAAAGTTATTATAATTGATGGTATGGATGTTGAAGAAGAAATAGGTTTAATGAAAATTGATTTTGATAAAAGTATTTGGTCAACACAAGAAAATAACATTTTTACTGCTTCAAAAATTCTTAAACAAGTTTGGAGTATAAGTGAAAAACAATGTAAATCATTAATAACAAATAAAGAATTATTAGAAAAATTAAAAAATGAAAAGTTTGATATTGGTTTTGTGGAAAAATTTTCATCCTGTGGTTTTGGTATATTTAATAAAATCAATATAAAAACAATAATATCTGGTGCAGCAACAGGTTTTGGTGAATCTTTTTTTGATGATTATGGTTTAATGTACCCAACAAGTTATCTTCCTCCTATAATGGGTGGTGAAAACATACCTAAAGGATTTAGAGAAAGATTAAGAAACACTATAACTTATTATGTGTCTAAATATATGTATGTTGATGCATCTATTCTATCAACACAAAAAGCTTTTGATGAAATTTATGGATCTGAAGCACCAGATATTCATAAATTAACTAAAGATGTAGCTTTTACAATTGTTAATACATCACCATTATTAGATTTTCCACATCCTAAAACTTCTAAAGTTATTGAAATTGGTGGTATAGAGTTTGAAAATGACAATCAACTTGACAGTGAATGGGATAAAATATTAAATAAACGATCAAAAAATGTATTGTTATCTTTTGGAAGTGCTATAATGTCTAATGAAATGCCAGAAAATATTAAAAAAGGAATTTTTGAAGCATTTAAAAGTCTTCCTAATATAACTTTTATTTGGAAATATGAAAGTACTAATATATCTTTTGCCAATGGTAATTGTTCAAATATAATTTTTAAAAAATGGATTCCACAAATTGGATTGTTAAATGATGAAAGAGTAAATTTATTTATAACTCATGGTGGATTAAATAGTGTAATAGAATTAGCAAACACTAAAACACCAGCAATTTTTATTCCATTATTTTCTGATCAAAAAAGAAATGCTCACATGTTTACAAGATATGAAACATCAAAGATTTTTAATAAAAAAAATCTTTTTGATAGTAAAAAACTTTCAGAAAGTATTGAAGAAATTTTAAATAATGATAATTATAAAGAAAAAGCAATAAGATTATCATCAATGTTAGCTAAATATCCATTTGATGCTAAAAATACTTTAATAAAAGCATTTAATTTTGCTGGTTCATTTGGTAATGTAAAAGAAATGGATTTACCTTCAATGGAAATGAATTTTATAGAATTATATAATATAGATGTTTATTTTATATTTAGTATAATATCATTTTTGATTATTTTTATTGTTTTTAAAAGTTTTAAGTATATTTTATTTATTTTACCATTAAAAAGTAACATAAAAAAATATAAAAAACAATAATAAATATTATTTATAATATTTTATTTGTAAATTATTTTGTCATTGTAAAAACTTTTTTATATTTTACACAATATTTCAAGATTCACTATTAGTCTAATCAAAAAAATTTAACATAAGATATTTTGTGATACGAATACTATAAATTTAGTTCAAATGATATATTTGTATCTTTAAATATAATTAAATTTTGCAAAAAGATAGTCTTTTACAATGAACATTTACACTTTTATTATTAGATATCAATTACTACATTTTCATTTATAATAATTAGATGATAAAACCAATTAACTACACTAGTTTCATGATTAGCCAAATACCTTCATTATTCAAAAAAAAATTCATCTTTTTTCATTAATTGTAATATAATTTAATTAACAATATTACCAACTTATAAATAATAGATTTATCTAAAATATTTTTTCAAACAGGTTCTTTATAGATTTAATAGTTTAAAAATTTTTTTTTTTTGCTAAATAAAGAAAATTTAACAAATTTTAAATATTATCAATTACAAAAAATTAATAATTGATAGGTTATTGCTAAAACATACATTGGGTTGTTAGATGTTTAATACAAACTATATATTATTTTATATATATATTAATGTATTTGATTCAATTAATTTATTAATGATAAAAATTAAAAATGACAGATTTAAAAATTATTTTTAGAATTGCTTCAATTTTAACAATTTTTTTTAAATAAAATTTAAAAAATTGATATTTTTACAAAAAAAAAAATAATTAAATGATATTTATTTATTAAGGTTAATTTATTAAACAATTTTTAAAAAGTAAATTAAATTTTTTTTTTGTTAAATTTTAAAATGTTTAATTAAAAATAAATTAAAACTAATACTGTAATCTAGAATTATTTACACAATTAAATTTATTACATAACAATAAATAAGCTTAAATTTTTTTTTGTTTTATAAATATTATCATTACATTCTAAAATTATTGAATGGAACTGATTTACATAAAAAGTTATTATCTTTTATAATAACTATTTTGTTAGTAGTTATAATAGTTATATTAATATATAGAAATTTAAAAAAAAAAGAATAAAAATAATTTTTTTAATTATAATAAATGACTCATAAATGCATCATAAATTAACACTAAATTTTTTTTATAAAATTTATTTTAACAAGAACAAATTTATCAAAAAATTTTTTTTAATTGCACAAACTAAAAATATTTTAATTTTTTATATGTTTAGTTATAAAATACATAATTTTATTTGTTTAAAAAATATTTTAAATTTTTAAAGAACAGCTTCACCAAGAAGTAAAGATATAATTATAATAGATAAAGTTAAAATTGATATTGTTTTATCATTAAAAGGTATTAAATTCATAAATAATCCATGATATTCACAATGATCACTTCTTGTTGCTATAGACAATGCTGTTCCATGTAATTGATAATTTTCTTTATTCCATATATATGGAATATTAAGTATTGTATTTTTTATATTTTTAAGATGTTTATCCATAGAACATATTGGTTTAAGAATAATAAGTTCTAAATAAATTAAACAAATTATTGGAAATAAAATTTGTAACATATCAAAAATATTTGAAGTATTTGATTTGTAGTATCTAAAAACAGATATTCCAAAAATTATCATTATTGTAGAATTTAAAATAGCAAAATTAGTCCATGTTCCAATTGTTTGATGTGAAAATGATATTACTTTATATAATTTAGCATGTTTGATTGATATTATATTTAATTTTTCAGTTATTTCTTTAAAATCTTTATTTAATATATAATTACATTCTTCATAAAAAACTTCTGCTTCATAATTAAGTGCATTATAAATACATGTATAAATTGAGACAAACAAAAGAATGACTGTTTTAGCATATAACATTACTAAAACATCCACAATAAATGTTGATTTTCCATGAATTATTGACTGCTTATACCTCTTGTGAGCATCTACATTTTTATCATAATTTATAAAATTCATAACTTCATCATAGATAAATGTTGCAAAAAATATAAATAAAAAAATTATGTATTTTGTTTTTGCTCTCATAAGAGTTTTCTGATTTTTAGACATTGAAACAAGATGTACTTTTTTGTATTCAGAAAAAAAATTAATAAAATTAAAAAAAAAATTATTGTTTATCATTCTAATGTAAAAAGAAATTGATAATATTGCAAAAATAAAATAAGTACTGATCAAATTATTTTCTAGATTATATAATTTTAGATGCTTTAATAATTAAATAATAATAAAATTAATATTTTTTTTTAACTTACCTCATAACTATTGTCAATTGTAATATGATAAATAAAAAAAAGAACTAATGGTAAAAGAAGTACAAAATTAAGTAAAAGTTTGAAAAATTTATTACACAAATTGTGTTTATTTTCTGATGTTTGATATTTTGGAATACCAAAAATTTTTGAAAAATAATAAATTGGAAAAAAAATATTTTTTTGCCATAAATTAATATCACTAGAAATTTCATTTAGATTTTCAATATCTTCTTTTTTATTCATTATGATCTAAAAAGTAATAATATATAAAAAGTAGAAAATAAATTATAAATAAAAATGAAAAACATATGTGTTAAATAGATAAATTTCTGTATTATTTATAAAGAAAATTAATTAATATATTGAGTTTATTTACATTGCTAACAATTAGTCATCTAATCATATTTATTTTAAATGATAAAAGACTTTTATCATTTTATTTAACAAAATTATAAAATAAAAATTTTTTTAACTAAATGTTATAAAATTAATAAAAATGGATGCTACTTTAATTTATTAAAATTAAAACTTTTTACATATAAATAGTAAATTAAAAAAATATTTTCGAGAAAGACAACTTTTCAATGTTTGTCAATCAAGTAAATGGTAGATGATCCATAATCATAAATGTATCTAGAATAATCAAAAGTTTGTCACGCTTACTTATTTAAAATAAAATAAAAATTTACAGTAAAAGTTGAAAGATTAATGTTATAAGATTATTAACAATAATAGATTTTAAAAGATCAAGATTAAATAAATTTTATGTTAGAAAAAGTGCAAAAATATCTTTAAAACGTTATAATTAATACTTTACAAAGAGGAAATATTTTACTTATGTTTTAAATGATTAAATAAATGGTTTACTTTTATATTTGCTTAAAAAAATGCTTAATACTTAATGTTGTTTTAAAAATTTTGAGCATATTATCTAATGAAAAATAAAAATAAATGTTTTTTTTTTCTAAAATTTAAATCTATTTAAATAACTATAGTAAATAATGAAATAATTATTTAAAGAGATAACTACTATTTATAATAAATATTTAAAATTTATCAAAATTAAAAGTAAATGATGTAATTTTTCAAATTTATCGTGAATATTAAAAAGTTTAATAAATTCAAAAAAAAACAAATAATTATTTTTTTTATGAAAATCATAAATAATAAAACATTTAATCACTTATATAGTAACTAAATATCTTTTATTTTTAAATAATTTCCATTTAATATCATTATATGATTCATACATTTTTTAAGTTTAAGTTTTGTTTTATAGTAAATAATCTATTATCTTTTTTACAAGATGATTTATTTATATTGTTGTTTTTACTAAAAAGTTTCTAATAAAAAGAATAAATTGTTTATTTAATTTGTTGACAAAGTTTATTGAGACATTTATTTCATTCATGAATAAAAATTTTAAAAATATACTTTTCATAATCTTTTATATAAATTAAAAGAAAATTAATAGATTTAAACAGACTTATATATTATCACTATAAATTTTTGTTATTATAACATTTGAATAAAATTTTAATATAAATATAACTTTTCTAATTTATTTTAAATGAACTATGTTTAAAAAATAAATTATCTATAGGGTAAATACAATATTTTTCTTCTTTTTGTATTTTATATTAATTTTAATCATTATAGATAAATGTATGGTTTTAATAAACGTTAATTTTTTATTATAATAAAAAATTTAGACTTGAAATTTTGTAAACAATAATAATAATTTTATTATTATTTTGAAACATTTAAAGTATCATTTCTCAATAAGATTCAAATTGTTTCCATTGTAATTAAAAAAAAAATGACTAATAAACAAGAATATTTTTAACAAGTAGGTTTGTTTATTTTATAAATGTTATTATGTATAATTTTTTGTGTTGTTACATGATTATTTAATTCTTTTTCATAAAATCGTATTATAATATCAATTAAAAATATGTATTTATACATTAAAAATTATTCTTTAATGACATTATGTTATTCAATGATTGCAATCATTATAATTTAATGATTCAACATTTTATTAAATTTTATTCAAATAGTATTAAAAAGGAAATATATTTTATTTAAATATAATATCAAAAAAAACAGTTTACATTTATATAACTATTTATTTTAAACATTATTATAACTATCATTTAGGTAATATACGTTTTTCGCAAACAGAGCCTTCCTAGCTCAGTTGGTAGAGCGTTAGACTTTTAATCTAACGGTCAGGGGTTCGAGCCCCCTGGAGGGCTTACTTTTTGAAAATCTTTACTTTATATATTGAATGTTTAGAATTTCTTAGTATCTTAAAAGATAAAAATATTGAATAATATTTCACTTTTATAGCAAAATATATTCTAAAACTTTAAAAAAATTAAGTTTTTTTTTGTAAAAATATTAAAGATGCCATTAAAATTTGGCAATTATATTAATTTTATATAATATCAACAAATTTTTATATATTTTTTATTCCCGTGATAAAAATTAAAAAAAAAAAAGTTAAAGAAGCAAAAGCAAGCAAAGACGATCCAGTGATATTCTTAAATAAAAATCATTAATAAATCATGACAAATTTATTCTGTTTCAAATGTATCAATTCCAACTTCCTCTTCAGCTGCAGCTTCTTGATATTGTTGATATTCAGAAACAAGATCATTCATATTTGATTCAGCTTCAGTAAATTCCATCTCATCCATACCTTCACCAGTATACCAATGAAGGAAAGCTTTTCTTCTAAACATAGCAGTAAATTGTTCAGAAATTCTTTTAAACAACTCTTGAATAGCTGTTGAATTACCAATAAATGTTGCAGACATTTTAAGACCTCTTGGTGGAATATCACAAACAGCAGTTTTTACATTATTTGGTATCCAATCAACAAAATATGAACTATTTTTATTTTGTATATTAAGCATATTCTCATCAACTTCTCTCATAGACATTCTTCCTCTAAATATTGCAGCAGCAGTGAGATATCTACCATGTCTTGGATCACATGCTGCCATCATATTTTTAGCATCAAACATCTGTTGTGTCAATTCAGCAACAGTAACTGCACGATAACTTTGATTAGAACGTGATGTAAGTGGTGCAAAACCAGGCATAAAGAAATGAAGTCTTGGGAAAGGAACCATATTAACGGCAAGTTTACGAAGATCAGCATTAAGTTGCCCAGGAAATCTTAGACATGTTGTAACACCAGACATTGTTGCTGAAACAAGATGATTAAGATCTCCATATGTTGGTGTTTGAAGTTTTAATGTTCTAAAACAAATGTCATATAAAGCTTCATTATCAATACAAAATGTTTCATCAGTATTTTCTACAAGTTGATGAACAGATAATGTAGCATTGTATGGTTCAACAACAGTATCAGAAACTTTTGGTGATGGTACAACAGAAAATGTTGTCATAATTCTATCAGGATATTCTTCTCTAATTTTTGATATTAATAATGTTCCAAGTCCTGAACCTGTACCACCACCTAGAGAATGAGTCAATTGAAAACCTTGAAGACAATCACAACTTTCAGCTTCTTTTCTTACAACATCTAATACATTATCAACTAACTCAGCTCCTTCAGTATAATGACCTTTAGCCCAATTATTTCCAGCACCAGATTGACCAAAAATATAGTTGTCAGGGCGAAATAATTGTCCAAATGGACCAGATCTAACAGAATCCATAGTTCCTGGTTCCAAGTCAACTAAAACAGCTCTTGGTACATATTTTTTAGTTGATGCTTCATTATAATAAACGTTAATACGTTCTAATTGAAGATCTGAATCACCTTCATAATTTCCACTAGCATCAATACCATGTTCATCTGAAATAACTTCCCAAAATTTAGAACCAATTTGGTTACCACATTGGCCTGCCTGAATATGAACTATTTCTCTCATATTTTAAAAATAATAGAAATATAAAAATATTCTAAAATTTATAAAAGAATAAGAAATATAAATGATAAACAATATAATAAAGTTTTAAACTTAGTTAAAGTAAGGATGAACTATATATTTTAAAATGCATATAATATACTATTCTTTTTCTTTATAAAGTCATGCAATATTGTAATTAAAAAAAAATTTTTGAAAAAATTTAAGAAAAGAAAATGCAAAATTTATATAAAAATAAGTGCATGCTACTAATACTATTATTAAGAATATGTTAATAATAATTTAACTACATTTTTAGTTAATAATATGAAAAACATTAATATATACATGTATTTGAATGATAACTTTATGAACAAATGATAAAAAGGAATAGATGGCAACATAAGAATATATAAAATATTTATTTTCTAAATGTTTACCATTATACTATTACTTTCTATGCATCAAATGATTAAAAGAAGCTTATAGGGATATTTATAAATTAATGAATTTATAATTTAAAAAATGTATAAAAAGAAAATTAAAAATATTTGTAAATATAAAATGTAATTAAATAAATTAACTTTTTCAATTATATTTGTTTATTTGTTTCTAAAAAAAAAATAAATATATATATTATTATTTTTGGTCAAATACTCATAACGCTCATAATAATAAAAACAATAAATTTTATTGAAATATCAATAAATAATTTATAAAGTGATATACATTAGTAAAATAGAATTTATTATCCCGTTATGTATTTTATATATATAAAAAAAATTTGAAAGAAAAATTTTAACTTTTAATGGCAGTTTTTTTAAATTCAACAATATGTTCCTCTTCATCTTTATTTAATTTAAATGATAAATAAGTATTCCAAATTAATGCAGCAACCTGTGTAACAAAAACTCTAAAATGTACTGGAACAACATAAAAATTTGCCAATTGAACAAATGGCCAAAATGCTAAACTTGTTTTATAAATATCCAAAAATTCATTTTTCCATGAATTAATACTTTCAGATATTGAAAAACATTCAGTTAATCTTAATGATATTATTACAGAAGATGAAAAAACTGGTGAAAAAATTATTTGATCAAATAAAACCATTTTTATTGGTTTAATTTTTTTTGTACCAGGCATTTTTGCGAGAATAGAAAAATATTTTGAAAGAATTGGGGCCTATAAAAAAAATATATATATATATAAATTTAATGATAAATTTAAAAAATAAATATTACTTACAATATAAAAACATGGTACAACAAAAAATCTTATTGATCTAGAAATATCAAAATCTTTTCTAAATTTTTTTTTTTCTATTATTAATTGACTTGCACCATCACCAGCAACTCCTAAAGTTCCCGATAAAATCATATTTGATAACAAAGTATACTTTTTAAAAATATGTTTTACTTTTTGTAACATTTTTATACAAAAAAATTAATAAATAAATAAAGTTTTAATTATTTATATAAATTAAAGTATTGCAACATTATTCAAATATATTTATTTTCTCAAAAATACGGCCCGTCATATTTTACCAAAATATAAAGATACACAATTCTAGTATTAAAATTTGAACAGTGATAAGAAATAATATTTATATAAATATATACTAAAATAATTCATAACACAAATAATAATATGAACATAATAAATATTTCTTATATATATATATATATACTAATGATAAGTATATAGCGGCATCATTTAAAATTATATATAATCTTGTTGTAACAATTGTCAATTATCTAAATAAAAATTTTAAAAACACTAAAATATGTTAGAATAATCAAAGGGATGTTTAAAAATTATAAATTTGTGTTAATCATTTAATGATATAGAATAAAAAGCTATTTCTAATCACTATAAATAATTGATTTCATTTTAAATATTAATATCATATTTCATTATTTTCTCTCATGTTTATCTATATTATTATAATATTTATATTATTTTCAATTGTTAATGGACAAAAATTAGATAAGTCAAGAAGTGTATGGGTAGAACAAGGACTTGTAAGAGGGCAAATTTATAGAATTGCATCAAAACAAATACAAATATTTAGAGGTATACCATATGCTGAACCACCAATAAAAAATTTAAGATTTAAAGTAAGGATAAAAAATTAAATAAAATTTTTTTTTTTTATAAAAATATTTTATTATAATAGAAACCTATAAAAAAATCAAGATGGGAAAGAGAATATTCTGCTATTGAATATGGTCCACCATGTATTCAATTTATGGATTTTCATAAATCTGATAGATATGCTGGTGTTAATATGAAAAGAGAAAGTGAAGATTGTCTTTATTTAAATATTTTTTCACCTTATAATAATGAGGATGAATCTAAATTACATCCAATATTAGTATGGATTCATGGTGGATCTTTTCATGCTGGTTCTGCTGATACTGGAATTGATATGGAAAGTGTGGCAAAAAATATTGTTTTTCATGGTGTAACATTAGTTACAATAAATTATCGTCTTGGCCCATTAGGTTTTATGTCTATTAATTATGGTAATTATGTTGAGGGAAATTTTGGTGTATATGATATGGTATTAGCATTAGAATGGATTCAACAAAATATTAAACAATTTAATGGTGATCCATCAAAAGTTACTGTAATGGGTGAAAGTGCTGGTTCAGCTGCTGTTTCAGTATTAGCAGTATCACCTATAACAAAAGATCTCATCCATCAAGCTATAACATTATCAGGAAGTAGTTTAGCACAATGGGCTATTCATAGATCTGGTCCATCAAATTATGAGATGAGTAATATTGCTGATTATATTAGATGTAATAAATTAATTGGTGAACATGATGTTGCAGAATTTCTTAAAACAGAATTAGTTGAATCAGGTGAAGAAAAAGTTAAAAAATGTAATTTACAAACAGTTATACCTGATTGTCTAACAAATGGTGAAGAATTAAATACTATATCAATGTTTAAATGTTTTCAAAATGAAGTTTTTTTTAATGATAGTAATTTTAGAAAAATAATTGCTAATGAATTAGGTGTTAGTAGGATGGTTGTTGATGGATATCTTATTACTGATAATAGTTATAATTTTATTTTGGATAATGCAAGAATACCTTTACTAGCTGGTGTTGCTAAAAGAGAATGGGCACATAAAAAAGGACATTGGTATAATCTTATTCAACTAACTAATATTACAAAAGAGGCTGTTGAAGATAGGGTAAGAAGAACAATAGATGAAAATTTTAAGCTTGGTTTAACTCATAAAATTGCCAATTCAACAATAGCTTTAATTGCTAATGCTACAATGTTAAAATATATGGATGGTATTAATTTTAGTTATTCTGTAGATAATATTGTTAGAAAATTACAAGAAGTAAGAAGATAATTTATAACTATAAATATAATAATTTTATTTATTTATTTTTTTTTTTAAGATTGAAGCTGATATTGATTTTGTTGCACCATGTCAGGCAGAAATTGATGCATATGCTGAAAAAAATATAAGTGTATTTGCATACTCTTTTGATTATGTTCCCCAAGGAGCTATTATTGAGGAAGGAATAAAATTATATCCAGCTTTATCAAATAAAACACAAATAAAAGTTAGGCGTAATCATACAAGTACCAGTGAACAACCATTAGAAGCATTTCATGGTCTTGATCATTCATTTATTTTTACTCAAGGATATAGTGCTAATTTTCAAATTGAACCATTTACAAAAAGAGATAAAGCTATGAATAAATTATTAACAAAAATGTTAACAAATTTTGTTAAAACAGGAAATCCAAGTACAGAAAAATTTAATTGGTTACCATTTAAAACTAATGAAAAATCATATACATCAATTAATATACCATTAAAAAAAATACATGGTGATATACATTGGCCAACACCAAGTTTCTGGAATAAAGAAGCTAAAATGTTAGCAGAATATGTTAAAAAAGAATCAAAAGTTGTTGATGAACCATTAACAGCATTAAATATTGAGGAACGTATACAATTAAATGCCTATCGTCGTGCATGGGTTGCATTATGGGTATTTGTTATAGTGGTAGCATTGTTGATTTGGCTATGTATTATTTGTATATTTTTTAATAAAAGTCGTCATGGAATTTTTACATCCAGACCATATGATAATATTATAATTAATCATTAAATAATAAAAAATATTTTTATTTTATTATATATTGTACATAGATAGATATAAAATTATAAATAGTTTTTATTTATTTTATTTTTTTTTATAATTTAAAAAAAAAAAGTTTTTTAATATAATTTAATATATCAATTTTTAGTAATTTTATTTGATATTCATATATATGTACAATAAAAATATGAAAAATAATTGAATTATTAACTTTTTTCAATATACAATTATTAGATTATTTCATTTAAACATATGTTTAATTTATATATCGTCATTTTATTATAAATCTTACATTAAAGTGTAAAATATAATAAAAGTGATTTTTAAAAAAGAAAAACTCCTTAAAGAAACTCATGCTGTGGTAGTTATTCATTTATTACTTACCTTAAACATTTATTGTAATTAGGTTGTATAACAAACAAAATAGTTTCAAATAATTTTTTCTTTTTCCTTATATTTTTAACTATTATTTATATTTTCTCTTACTTTTAAATATAGTGAAAATTATTTTAGGATAATTGTACTTTTGATAAAAGTTTATGGAATATGATAGGAAATGATTGCTAGATGTTTTAAAGGCAAATTTTTGTTTTTGATAACCTAAGGTACTTTTCTTTTTTATAATGATGTAAGTTTGTATATAACATTTAAAATTTTAAAATATTTAATATCTTTTTTGATAAAATATTTTTAAATTATATAGTATTATTTATTTCAACAATATTTTTAACCTTTTTTTTATTGTAATTTTTTTTTATTTTATATATATTTTTAAAACAAATTCTTTTTATTTTTTTATTTTGCTATATTATAAATTTTAACTTAATATTATTTTTCTCTTATGTTGAGATTTTTAAATATATTTAAAAATATGTATATCATCTTTCATGTAAAAGAAAAATTTAAAAATAAAGAAAAAAATTTAAATTAATTAAAATTAATTTTTTTTTAGATAAATTTCTTCTATTACTAATAATAATAATAATAATAAATATTTTTAAAGGATTTGAAATAGAAGTATAGAAGATCTCTTTTACATATATTATATTGTATATTTTTTTTATTTGTTATGAATTGTAATAAGGGTGGAAGTCTTTCATTAAGTGCAAGAAGTGGAATTAAAAGGAAAATTCAAAAAATTAGTACTATTTCAGGTATTTATTTTTTTTTTGTTAATATCAGTTAATAATTATATTATTAAAATATTTTTAGCACCACAAATTAAACGACGGGAAGGAAGTATTAGTGCAAGGAGTTGGTTAGACAATCAAAATGATTTGGTTAGCCTATTATCAACAACATCATTAACAAGAAGACCATCTATTTCAATGCCAGCACCTAAACTTACAGTTAATGGAAACATCTATAAAAAACGACAATCTTCTAGTATATCATTTTCTCATTTTTCTCATAGGCACTCTATTATGTAAGTAAGATAAATTTAAAAATAAGTAAAAACAAAGTTTTCAATTTTGTTTACTTTAAGTAATTAAGAAAAACAAACAAACTATATACATTATTAAATTTCTTTTCACCTATTTTAAATATGTCAAAACAAACTTTATACAATTATCATGAATTTTTTATAACTTTTATTATCACACCCATTAATGTACCTTAATTTGCTTTTTATAATATTTTTAATTTTTCCATTTTCCATATATTCATAATATATTTATTTATGTTTGGAAAGCTAATCAAGTTAACCTCTCATCTTTGGTGGTAGACATTTAAAAATATATTTCTTAACTTACTTTTTGGACAAAAGGTGCAGTAATAAATTTAATTTCAATATAATTTCCTCAAATATATTTAATCATTTCTAAAATATTCCTAGTATATTTATTTATTTTTTTTTTATATTATAAAAACTACTTTGGTATATAATAATACTATAAAAAATTTAAATATTTATTTTTTACTTATTCTATTTAATAAATTATTATAAATATATTTTAATCAACTATTTATAATAATATATTTATCGGGGATTAATTTTATAAAAAAAAAAGTTTCTTTATTAAGGAATGCTGAATAAAGTTAAAACAATAAATTGTTGAAATATTCTTTTTATCGTGAAACTTTCATGTTTAAAAAAAAAAAGAAATATATAATCAAATAAAATTACTTTTTATTATTACTTTTTTTTTCCATCATCTTCAGCATATGTATTTTTGCTGTAGGTTGTTTCTTTATTGATGTTTGCTAGAGCGAGATTTGCTGTAAAAGTTTTACGGTATGTTTTTATAATAAAAATATTTATTTCAATATTTTTGTTTTTATCAATAAATATAATTAAAATTAGACACATTATATATATTAGTAGGCTTGAATTTTTAAATTAAAGTAAGAAACACTTTATCTCTATTACATAAATTATGTATTCATTTTTCCTTTAAAAAAAATATCATTTTGTATCAATTAGAAACAATTGAAGATTTAATTTGCGGAAAAAATTATATAGTTTTTTATATAACAATCGTTTTACCGTAAAATTTTTTCCCTACTTTTACATTTAATAATAATATATATATATATGTATAATCTATAATTCACTTTTTTAATAAATAACATTTTTTTCAATAGTATAAATTCTTTAAAAAAAAAAAAAAAAACTGTTATCACTAAAGCATCTATTAATTTTTTTTTTCTAAATTTCTAAAACAATCTCTAAAAACTCTTTTTCTTTTTTTTATTATCTTTATTTTTCTTTTCCTATTAATCTTCAATGTTTATAAATCTAATTTTAGATTATTTTTTAGGAGTACATTCTAATGAGTTGTCCACTATAAAATGGTAAAAATAATTTTTTTTTATCGTTTTCTTTTTTCTTTATATTAATATCTTCGTCTAATACTTTTATATATTATCACCATACATGAAAGTGATTTATTATATTCTATGATTTATTTAACTTTTTAAAATTTATTTTTTTTTCTATCTATCTATCTATATATATATATTCATATGTATATATGTAAACCAATTATTATTATAAAAAAAAATAGTAAATTATAATTTTATGAATTATTTTTAACAAATAAATGATTGTTATATAATTTTATGAATGAATAAAATTAGGTAACTATTATTTTAAAATTTAAATAAAAAGACCAATTGAAACTAGTTAAATAAATTCAAATTTTTTTTTAATTATAATATATAAAAAATTATTCTAAAGTTTTTTATTATATTAAATGATATAAAAAAAAGATAAGTTCCTTTTTTTTTAAAACTAAATATATAAGAGAAATAATGAAATAAAAAAGAAGTTCTTATCACAAAACTTTCACTCTTATTGCATCATTCATTTTTTTAACTCCGTTATCTCATCTTTAAAATGCCCATTTAAACAAACTTTAAAATATTCTGTTCTACCAACAACTTTTTGTAATCTACAATCTTCTAGCAATGTCAGTAGTCAGCACTTATCCATTAATTCCCCTGAGATCTTCATCAGGGCTTTGTTGAGTGTGGTAGTTGAAAAGTGGTGGATCAAATCAAAGATATACTTAAAAAAGATAACCACGCCTGTTATGCTTTTTACATTTTTATCCATAACCACCTCCTAAAAATATATCTACATATGTTTTTCTATATATATACATAAAACTAGCTATATATTTTTAAATTTATACATAGATAAATTTTACAAAGTTGCATAAGTTTAAAAAATTTATCTTTCTATTAACAACTTTATAATCTATCTTTAATAATATTTTAAAAAAGATATATAATTTTTATTTTAAATATTGATATTTAGTTAGATCATATTTTTTATACAAATAAAAAAAAAAAGTTGGAAAAAAAAACTTTATTGTTATTTCTTCTAAAATTATAATATATAATATTTTCATACTATAAGACATCAGGTATTTTATTAAAAAAAAAAACTATATTTTTTAATAGGAAAGTTTGTTTTTTTTTAACATATACTTGTAGTGGTCTTTCATAAAATGAACTTCAATGGGATCTTTTTTTGATATAGTAGTATATTTATTGTTATTGAATCATTTATCTATATTAAATATTAAAGAAGATAACAGGAGGAACAGAATTTTTGTACATAATTATAACAAGAAATTTATACCTCATTCATTGGTGAGGGTAGCTTTTTAAGCTACCAAAAGACACCAAATATTAAATTTTTTTTTCATTTATATTTAACTATATTTCTATATATTATCATTATAATAACCTTATATCAAAATTTTAATGAATAAGGTTTATCTATTTAATCATGCAATCTACATACTTAATGTTCAAAAGACCTTCTACTACAGCAAGTAGAGAGTTGGCTGTTGAAAATATTTCAAGAAGATCATCCGTTGCTAGAAGAGAAAGTGATCGATCTGGAAGAAAAAGTGTTGAAGAATTAAGGTGCCTTCTATTTATTAATTACAGTTATAATTTTTTCTTATCAATATAAAATATATTTGTTTATTATAATTATTTTAACTAATACAGATGTATTTTTGATAATTAAAATATATAGTGAGCTAAACATAATTTATTTTGATAACATCAAATATCATTTATTCTTGATATTTATATATGTTTATTATTTATTAGTAAAAAAAAAACCTTATTACAAATTAAGATAAAAAAAAAAATTTTTAAACATATGTCAAACAAATGTCTAATAAGATATTTTTTAGTGCTGATCGATTAAACCAATACCTAGATGGAGGAAAAGGAACAAATGAAAGTCATGGAATCTTTGAACAAATAGTTGATGGTGTTAATGAAAAAAATAGACCACCAACAACATTTCCTAAAATTCCAGAACCAACAACAAAAGAAAGGTGGAAAAAGGTAAGTTATAATAATTTAAAAAAATATATTAAATATAGTAAAATTTTATACTATTTTAAATGATAATTATAATGTTATAAGAAAAAAAGGAAAAAAAATAATCTTATTTACACTCTTTAACTTTTTTTTTTTTTAAAACATTTCTTCATTTTACCATTAAAAACTTAAAAGTAGATGACAAAAATCTCTCTAGAGAGAGTACCAAATTTTGACAGAAGAAGTCATCACTGGAACACCCGATCATTACTCATACTATGCCAGCACTTCTTACTTCTTACAAAGATTTGTAACTAAGAAAAGAGGTTACAAAATATATATTTACTCTTTTTACATTGTAAAAATTTTTGTGTTGGTAAAATGAAATAAACTTAAGATTAGAAAAGAAGAAACTTTTTATTCCTTGTTTTGTTTATTCACTAATGATAAGAAGAAAGAAAAATTTTTAAGATTTATAAAAATATAACTTTTGAAAAAAAAAAAATAATATATAGTAAAAGTATTCTCTCCCAATAGAGATATTATATTTTTCAATAAAGATATAACATTTATTAAAATTAAACAATTATTTAAGTAAAAAAAAAAGTACATATATAATTATTTTACAATATATTTTTTTTTTATTTATTATAGCGTCTTAGAATAATTTTTCCTCATGTTGGTTTAGTTTTTTTATCATGTGCTTATACTTTAATAGGAGCTTCAATATTTCATTATTATGAGATGCCATATGAAATACGAATAAGAAATGAAACATCTCAACGTATAAATACATTAAAAATGAATATTATTAATGAATTATGGAGTATGGTACAGGAACAAGAAAATATTACTTTACGTAATTTTGATAGTTTTTCATCATACGCTCATCAAGGGTAATTTGATACTTAATTATTTTATATTTATTTATTTATTTTTTTTATTTTCTAAAATTTTCTAATAATTTTAGGATGAATAATGTAATAAAAGATGTATTTGTTGATTATACAAAAAATTACATGACACCGGACGATATTATCAATGGTACGGGTCCCATAAAATGGACGTTCGGTTCCAGTATCTTTTTCTCATGGACAGCTATAACAACTATTGGTAAGTTTAAAAATTTTTTAAATTTATTTTACATAAATTTAATGTATTTATATATATAAAAAGATATCATTTTATAGATAAATATATATGATTATAAATTAAATATATATATATATCTATATTTTTTGACATTTAATGACAATATTAGATGAAACATTTGATAAATTGATATTTATCATTGATAATATAAATAAAGTTTTAATATAATCTTCTTTTTTTTATAAAAAAAAATATATATAACATTATAATTTATTTTTTTTTTTTTAGGTTATGGACATATAGTACCAAGAACGAATCAAGGACGTATTGCGTGCCTTTTATATGCTTTAATAGGAATTCCACTTATTCTTGTAACAATTGCAGATATGGGTCGTTTTTTAAGTGGTGGTATAATATTTCTTTACAACTTTCTTCGTAAATTATTTTATAGAACAATTAGAAAAATTTACAAATGTTTTCGTTTAATATTTTGTTGTAAAAGTTGTCGTTATATATGTAAAAGAACAAGATCAAAAAATACCGATGTGCCTAAAAGTTTAGAAGATGATAGTAATAATAGAGATAATCATAACAATAATCGTAGGCAATCAGGTATCACAAATTTAAAAAAAAAACCTAATGGTGGAATACTTGCTAATACAAATCGTATACCTACTATTATAGAAGATGATGCAATATCAGAATCTGGAACTTTAGGAGGTTAGTTTGACTATAAAAATATAAAATATAATCTCTTGAGTAATATTTTGATTTTAATTTCAATGAATATACGACATTTTTATATAACATATCAAAAGATATCATATTAGACAATTAAAGTAAATTTCTTTTTTATCTTTTAAGTTGTTATTATTGACAAGTAAATGTCAAAATTTTTATAATTTTAATATTTATTTTTATTTGATTTTTTATTTTTATATCTAATGTAATGTTATGTATTTATTAAATATCTCTCAATGGAATATTTAATCCTTGATACATATTAAAATATTTTTTTTTATTTAGATGTATCTGAAATACAAACAGTTGATGATTCAGATGCTTCTATAGATCAGGAAGGTAAAGGAAAAAAAAGTACCAGTTTTGAGGATGACCCTAGTTCAAATGAAGAAGATTATAAAATTTCTGATCATGAAAGAAGAGTATCTGTACTTTTTATCTTAATAATAATGCTATGTAAATTAATAATTATATTATTAAAATAATAAGAAAAAAAATTTAATTTTTTTAGGTTATACTGCTGGTGGAGCATGTTTAATTCAATGTTGGGAAGATTGGGATTTTATGGAAGCATTTTACTTTTGTTTTGTGACTGTCACAACAATTGGTTTTGGAGATATTGTGCCTCATAATGCAGATTTTTTACCATTAACTTTAGCATATATAATATTTGGCCTTATTATTACAACAATGTGTATTGATTTAGTAGGAAGTGAATATATTAAAGATATTCATTTTTATGGTAGATCAATAGGACGTTCTTTTTTAACAATTGGTGGAAAAGTAGTACATTTATCAGAAGTCTTTTCATATGTAGCATTTTTACAAAAAAATTTTGGTCTTACACCAGAACAATTAGATAGATTAGCACAATTACCAGAAGAATATTTATTAGATTGTCTAGTTAATGGTAAACAACCTGATGTTAAATGGATTGGTGGTAGACCATTTATACCACAAGATATTTATTATTTTAAATGGATTGAACAACCAAGAACATTATCATTTGTCTCAGAAAGAGTTTTAGCTTCAATGGAAAGTCTTGATCTTAATACATCTAGATGTAGTACAGCACGAACATTAACACCAAAAGAATATTATCAAAAAATTTTAGTTCATTATTGTAGGCAAATGCAACCTCCTGATACTGGAAATGATATTCCTAATATAGATGCTAAAAAAGGCCTTTAATTATTTTTTTTTTAAATTTTAAATAAAAATTTTTATTTATTTTATTGAAATAGTATAATTTTTGTTATCACATAGTAAAATATTTTTTTTTTTATAAAAATATAATCTAAAAAAAATTTTAATTATCTTATAAAACTATAAAAAATAAAAAAAATAAAAGAGTTATTTAAATATCTATTAAAAGTTATAAAGAAAAAAAATGAAATTATTGAAAATAAAAAAATATTTTAAATTATAAACTTTTATACTAAATTTTTTTTTATTTTTAACAAATTTTAATATTATTATTTAAAAAATAAATTAAATTGATGGTATTTTAAATCCAAATTCTTCAAAATCAGAATAATATATTTCAATTAATTTTTCTATAATTTTTTTTTGTTTATAAAATCTTTCAATAAATTCTATTGTTTTTTCTTTTCCAGTTGTGGAATGATTTATTCGACGACTCCTAATTTCTTTATCTATATATTCAACTTTTGCACGTGGTACATTTTGTTCAATAAATATATTTTTTAATGATTTATAAAAAGCATCTAAATTTTTTGGATCATATTTTAATATAGTAAATTTATTTTTATTTATACGATAATTACATTGCCTAAAATTTTTTTTTAATTTTTAATTTTTTAATTTTAAAATTAATATTACTTACATTGTTTGGGGAAAAAAATGTGTTCTCATTGGGCGATAAGATGTAATCATTGAATTGTAACCAGATTTAATAATATTATACATTTTATTTACAAAACATTTAAAATTAGAATAGCATCCTAAACAAAATTCTTTTGTATGTCCTATTCCTCTTCTTTCACGTTTATAACAAATATGAACAAAACCGCTTATAAATCTTTCAATAGGATTTCTAACAATCATAAGAACTTTCCAATTATTTAAAAATTTACGTTTATTTCCATTACCATGTTTTCTTATTAACTGATCAAATGAAGTTATAGAATTATTTTTTTTATGTACACAAGATTTAAATTTAAAAGTAAAATCCGCCAAATGATTATATTTTCTAAAAAATTCTTTTTCATCATCTAAATAACATAATATACTAGTAATCATAGCACTGAAACTTTTATGAACACTACACGTCGCTAATTTATAATTAGGAGCAACAAAATATTTTTCTGGAATAACTTTTTTTTTGTAAATAAATTTTTTATTATTATTAGTTGAATTAAGATTACTTCTAATGTATGCTTCAGTAAACAATATACAAATAGAAATTAAGAAAATAAAGACAAAGTATCGCATTTTTATTATAAAAGTATAATAAATAACATTTATATATATATTTATATATAAATTTTTACAATTTATAAAAAAAAAATTGAATTTATGTGATGTAGTACTTTTAGAAATAAAAAGATTTCTAACCAATTAACTTTTTTCCATATGAAGTAACTAGAAATCAAGTGTAACTTTTGTTTAAAATTTATAATAGGATGTATATGTAAAGTAACATTTTTTTTATAGAAAAGATAGTTACAAAGTGTAATTTACTCGATATTATTAATAAATTTGACCTATTTTTTTAGAAAACAAATACATTTTTAAAATTTTTTAATAGCAGAAAAAGATGTTTTTTTATGAATAATTTTATTATAATTACACTTTTAATAATTAACAATTGTTTTTACTGATAAAATGATAAAAAAAATTTTCTAATTTATAAATTTACTTTTTTAAATATACTTTTTATATCAAGAAAATTTATCAATTTGTGCTTTTTTTATTATTTTTTAAAAAATTACCACTTTTTTAATATTAAATAAAACATAAAATGCTGTTGTATATTATCAAAAAAAGTCAATTTTTCTATTAAAAATAATATATATTTAATTATTAATAAAAAAAAAACATATTTTTTTTGTATTTAGTAATCAATTAATTTTAGGCAAACTAAATCCAAATTCAATAAAGTCATCATAATAAATCTTTACCAATTTTTTTAAAATATTTTTATTATTGTAAATTTTTTGTTTAAATTCTTTTGTTCTTCTTCTTCCAATTGTAAAATGAGGTATTAAGTAACTTCTAATTTCTTTGTCTATAAAATCAACCTTTTCTTGTGAAACATTTTGATCAAGAAATATTTTTTCTAATTGTTTATAAAAAGTATCTAAATCTTTTTGATCATATCGCAGTATTGTAAACTTTTGTTTGTTTTTACGATAATTACATTGCCTAAACATAAATTTATTAAAAATATTAATCCTTACATTGTTTGAGGAAAAAAATGTAATTTTACTGGTTGAGGTGTTTTTACTATTTTCGTATAATTAGAATTTAATATATTAGTTAATTTATTTACATAACAAATATAATTATTACCACAATTCATGCACATTTTTCCGGTAGATGAATAATGTCGATAGTAACAAAAATGAACAAAACCACTTATAAATCTTTCTATTGGATTTCTAATAATCATAATAACTTTCCAATTATTTAAAAAATTATCTTTATCATTTTTTCCATGAATTTTAACTAATTCATTAAAAGATCCTAAATTGTTATTTTTTTTATCTACACATCTTTTAAATTTAAAAGTAAAATCTGCCAAATGATTATATTTTTTAAAAAATTCTTTTTCATCATCTAAATAACATAATATACTAGTAATCATAGCACTGAAACTTTTATGAACAGCACATGTTGCTAATTTATATTTAGGAGCAACAAAATACTTTTCTGGAATAACTTTTCTATTATAAAGTTGATTTTGATTTATTTCTGTTGAATTAATAATATCAATACTTTGTAAAGTTTCAATTACCATTAAAATAGTACAAGTAAAAAAAAACAATATAATAAAATGCATGTGGTAATTAAAAGATGTTAAAAATATTTTATTTACCATGATTTATTCATTTTTATAATTGTATTTTTATATAAAAAATGACATTATTTACAGTTTTTAAGAATAAAATCTTAGAAACCTTAAAAAAAATTTTTTTTGTTTTAAATTGTAACACTAATCTAATTAAAAATATATAAATTATCAATGGTAATATTTTATTAATTTATACCATATATTAAACTTATTTATTTAGAACTTCTTAAATTTTATTAGTAAAATTATAAATAAATAGTAATTTTATAAAATATTGATTAAATTATCAAAAGTAATCATGATTTTGTTTACTCAAATAATATTTTTATCATTTTTAAAATAAAACTAATATTATATTTTTTAAAAGTTTCTTTGTTAATCTAAAAATAATTTTTATAAATAATGAAAAATGTAGTCATTTGTTTTATTATTTTTTTTATAAATAAAATATTTCTGATGCTGGATTCTTGTAGTATGAGGTCATTCTTAATCTACTAAGAACTACTACAACAAATATAATCCTAGAAAGAAAATTTATTGACACTTTTAAAAAATGTTTTTTTTGTTTTTAATATATATATTAAATTAAATTAAATTATATTTTTTACAAAATCATATTTTAGGATGTCACTTAATGAGACAATTGTCATTGATAGTAGTGATAATGAATACTATGTTGATAAAATTTCAAGTCGGCAAACAGTGATGGAACAATGGGTAAAACAAATATAAAAAATGATTAATATTTTTTAGAATAATTATATGGATGAAAAAATAGAAAAATTAAATAAACAAAATCAAATATTAAAATATGGAAAAACAGTGGAATCAGATTTATTTAAAGGATTAGCAATTAGTATTAATGGAAGAACTATACCATCATTTATTGAATTAAAAGAAATGTTTATTAGAAATGGTGGTGAATTTCATAATTATTATCTTAATGGTAAGACAACTTGTATTGTTGCAACAAGTATAACAGCAAATAAATTAAAAAATTTAAGTGGTGAAGAGTATTATGTTCATCCTAATTGGGTTGTAGATTCAATAAATCAAAAAAAACTTAAAGATTTTAAAGAATATTTAATAATAAAAAATCAAAGAAGTAATTTTCATGATGCTAGAAATCCAAATTTTATTGAAAATTATTATGGTAAAAGTAGATTACATTTAATTAGTACAATTTCACAGGAAGCTATTCAATGGGTAAAAATGCAACAAACTAATGAATATAAACATACTTTTTGCCATCGCCACTTACTAGAAAAAATTTCAAATGATGATATTTATGTTAAGGGAAGAAAAGTTATTTGTCATATTGATATGGATTGTTTTTTTGTATCAGTTGGTCTTATAAATCGTCCTGAACTTATAGGTAAACCAGTTGTTGTTACTCATAGTAGATCAGATAATAGTAAAAATTCTGGATTTGCTGAAATTGCTTCATGTTCTTATGAAGCAAGAAAATATGGTTTGTCTAATGGTATGATATTAAAAGATGCTATTAAAGTATGCTCAAATTTGGTAAAAATACCATATGAATTTAAGGAATATAGAAAAGTTTCAAGAATATTTTATGAAACTATTGCAGGATTTACTTTAAACATAAAATCAATAAGTTGTGATGAAATGTATGTAGATTTTAGTGATTTATGTGAAACATTAAAAATTCTTGATATTGATGAATTGATAAGAATTGTAAGAAATACTGTTTATGAACAGACAAAAGTTAGATGTTCTATTGGTTGTGGAGGAAATATGCTTTTAGCTAGATTAGCTACCAAACGTGCTAAACCAAATAATCAATTTGTTGTTGAAAATGTTAAAGAATTTATGTCACAAATAAAGGTTATTGATTTACCTGGAGTTGGAATAAAAGTTGCACAACGTCTTACTAAATCACTGGGACAAATTACTACATGTGGATCATTATTAAAAGAAAAAAAAGATTCTATTATTAAAGCTATTGGTAAGGCAAATGGAGAAAAATTATATAATCATGTTCGAGGTATTGATGATAGAAATGTACTTGATATATCTGAACGAAAAAGTGTTTCATGTGATATAAATTATGGTATTCGTTTTACAACAAGAGATGACGTTAATATTTTTTTTAAACAACTTGCAAATGAATTAGAAAAAAAATTATTATTAATAAATAAAAGTAGTAAACATATTACATTAAAATTAATGATTCGTGATGCTAGTGCTCCTATAGAACCATCAAAATATTTAGGACATGGTTTATGTAATACTATTTCAAAAAGTACCTTTTCCAGTCAACCAATTATGACATCTAATGCTATTTTTGATAATTTGATTAAATGTTATAATTGTATAGAACCTATTATCAAAGATATTAGAGGAATTGGTGCTCATTTATCAAATTTATCAGAAAATGATAATATTATTAACCATTCAATTAAAAACTTTTTTCCTTCAACAATTACAAAAAGTAATTCAAAAAATAGTAATAATTATAAAAAATTAGTAGAAGAAATAATTCTAGATGATTCAAATATTTTATTAGATGATTTTGATTCTGAAATTTCAGATTTTACAGATGAAGATGTTGAAGAACTAGAAAAACCTTTGCCTCCAATGTTATTAAAAAAATATGAAGAATATATTTTTGGTTGTAATTTTATTAATAGTTCAGTTACTATAAATCATAAAAAAATATTAAGAAGAGTATTTATTACATATATAAAAAATGGTTATATAAATAAAGTAAAAGAAAATTATATAAAATTTAAAAATAATATAAAAGAAAATAAAGAATGGATACCGGTAATTAATTCTTTAAAAAAAATGTGTAATTATGTTTCTGGACAAATTTATGGTGGTTATATAATAGATTAATTTATAGTTGACAAAATAAAGTTTTTGTACAATTAGTTCGTTTTTTTTTCTATTAAAATTACTTGATAACATTAGTTGAAATATATTTTATTGTATTGTATAGTACATTATAATGAAATTTTATTTTTATATTAATAATATTTATTTAGATAAAATAATTTAATTTTTGTAGAAATTTGAAGAATAATAACTTATTTTTTCCATAATTAATTGAGATTCTTTATCTACATCTTCATTATCAGGAATTAACATTGGATTTCTTAAACCAGCAACATTTAAATGATATATTAAATATTCAAGCATATACATTGTTTCTCCATTTACTTTATGAAATGCTATTGGATATTTACTCATTGCTTCAATACCATTTGGATATTTAAATATACTTCTTTCAGATAAATAATAATCTCTTTTTTTATTGTAAAATGGTGTTAAAGCACTATTTAAATCAATTGGTAAATATAATATTTTACCATTTTTATCTCTTCCATCATTTATTTTTACTTTAAGATTATATAAGCACATACCTATTTCTAAATCTTCAAAACCATGATCTTTTATTCTACAATATTTTTTATTTCCTAATCCTTTAGTTACAAGTAATGAAAGTGTTTTTTTACTCATAACATATCCTGAACCACCATGATGATAATGAAAATTTTTATCTTTCCATCCATCTAAATTAAATTGAAATCCTGAATAATAATGTTCATTTGGATTTTTATTTAATAATAACATTCTTAAATTTTCCATTACAACATATGTATCACAATCAATTTTTAAAAACCAATCATATTGATCAATATAATTTTTATAAACATATTTAAAAACAGTACTCATTTTGGCATATGAAAATCTATAATGATCATCTTTATATGCTTTAATAGCTGGAAGTGATCGATCTTCTTTTCCTGAAGCATATATATAAGCATTACATCTTTTAATCCATGTTTTTTTTTGATGTATAACTCTAGTATTTTTGTTTTTTGGTGTTGTTAAAAAAATACAAAATACTTTAACTTTATTATTTAATTCACCAGCTACTTTATTAAATACTACAAAAAAAATTATAATAAAAAAAAGTTTATTTATTTAAAATTTACCTACGTCATTAGTATAATTTACATAATGATTTTTTTCAGCTGGTATAAAATTTTTTTTTCCATTACAATTTTTAATATATATAAGAAATAGTATTATAAGTACAAAAATTTTCATTGTACTTTTAAGATAAAAATTTATTTTTAATCTGAAAAATTATTTTTAGATGTTATAGTATTTAAATATTTGTTTAGAAATAAAATAATTTAAAAAAAAAAAATTAATTATATTAATTATATAAAATTATATTATAATTAAACAATAAAACTGTTAAATTTTATATATATACATATTTAAACAAAATATTTTTGTTGTTTTTATATATATTTTTATAGTATTAAAAAAAATGTCATTAAAGTTTAAGTATTTAAAATTTAAAAAACTTTTTTAATAATAACTTTTTTTTTGATCATTACATTTGATAAGATAAACAACTTATTTATAATCAAAATTATTTGTATATATTTCTTTAATATTCTTTAATTGTATATTATATAAAAATATTTAAAATAAAATTTAAAATACAAATAAAGTTGCATTTCAAAGAATTATTTTAAAAGTTATCGGTTACTTTTAAAAACGGAAAACAACTTTTATCATTTTTTTTTAATTGTTCGAATATTGATTTTATTTATTTTATTTTACATACTTAGTCGCAATTTATAGTAATATTTTATTTCTATTATATGATATATCAATATAAAATTTATTTAATCTTAAATTTATTTATACAAAAACAAGTTATATTGTAACACGATTTTATTTTATCTTGAAGTATTTAATAAAAACTAATATTACTAGGATATTAATGATTAAAGTCAATTAAAATTACCCTAAAGGGTACTTTTCTTTTAGAAACTTTTTTTTTGTTGGTAAAGTAATTTAGTATATTAGATGAAATTTATATTGCTAAATATATATAATTTAATATTAATTGTATCTAATAAATTAAGAATCATTTAAGTAAGATTGATTTGTAGTATTTTGCAAAAATTTTTAATCAATGAAAATTTAATTTTCAAATGATATTCATAAAAATTATAATTCTACTTTAAAAAAAAAAGAATATTTAAAAATTTTTTAATATAAATTTAAAGTATTCTATTTGTAGAATATTATTGAATCCAAAATATTTTTACTTTTTATTTTATAAAAAAAAATTAAAAAAAAAAACGAAACATGCATTATATTATTTATATAGCAATGAAATATATTAAATTTTTATTACAATAAAGGTAAATAAAAGTTTTATTTTTTAAAAGATTAAGTGTTTTAATTAATTAAATCAAAAAACCTTTATACTTTGAAATAACACTTGATTCATTTTTTTTTATATAATATCCAAATTTATCCATAATATATTTAAAATGTTAAAATATTATCAGCTAAATCTTGTTTTTAAAAGTATAGCTTTATATTTTCTCTTAAATAATAATTTCTAGAATTAAAATAGATATTAAAAATGATACTATTGGTTTTTTTTGTTTTAATTTAAGTATAAAATAAATGACGAAATTAAAACAACTCATGAATCAAAATTTTTTTTTAAAAAAATATGATAAATAAAATATTTAAGTGATTAAAGAATATCATCTTTTAAAACTTTTATAAATATATTGTGGGCATAATCAATAAACATTAAAATAAAAACGGTTAGATAATCAAAATAAAAATGATTAAATTATCTTGTTTTTATATTTGATCATATTACTAATTCTTGTAAAAAATACCTTAAATAAAATAAATTTATTTTTTCCAACAAAAATTGAATTATTAATAATTGAATGATTTATATTTTATTGTTTATTAAGAATAAAACATGAATTTACGCTTAATAACATAATTAGATATTTAACAAAAACTGAATTATGACACATTATCTATAAATGATAGCATTATATTGATTTTTATCATTAATTTTAATTATATTGTAAAATTATATAAATTATTTTAAAAATAAATTCTAGTTAATATATATTTAAGAGTTTATTTTAAAAAAAATATGAATTTTTTTTTATATTTGAATAGTTCAATATATGATAAGATTATACACAGTTTAATATTAAATTTCCTGTTATATTTCAAATAATTTTATATTTTAAAAAGATAAATAATTATATTAATTGTAAAAAACATAAATAATAATATTTTAGGAACATAAAATAAGAAGTAAAAAGTTTGAGATTTTAAAGTTTAATTTTATTTACAATAAATTTGTAATTATTAATGCTATAACAATATTTTATATGATAAGTAATTAATGCTTTAAAATTAAAAATAATTAATTATATTGTAAAATACTAGAAAAAAAGATAAATAAATTAAACACAAAATTTATAAAAATAAAGCAATTTTTGTTTGAAATCAATTGTCCAACAAAAAAATAATAAATTAATTTAATACTGATTATTTTATCAATATAACTTTAGTTTTAATTAATTATTTTTTAATATTTTGAAAAAATTTGTTTATTTTAAGAAAAATTGACTTATTTTCAAAAATTATTAGATAAATTATTAAAAATATATTTCTGTTTATTGATATAAATTTTATAATTTATAAATTAACTATTATTTTTACATTTTAGCATAAACTTTGTAAACAATTATGAAACAATTTTTTATATATTTAAAAAATTATGATATATTTTAATCAAAATTTTATTTAATATTAAAAAAAAATGTTTAAATAATTAGATTTATATTTATTTTTATAGTTGTAAATTAAAGATTTACTTTTTATCTATTGAATAATTAATGCTATTATTTAATTTTTATATATTTTTGTGCTGTTGATGGAAAAGATTAATAATTTAAAATGAATAGAAACAACTATTATAACAAGACCTTATCAAAAAATGTTGACATCAAAATAAAACAATAAGTTATGTATGTTTTTTAAACTTTTAAATGTACCAGTTGGTTAGATCATTATAAGAAAAACACTAACATATATAAGAAGAATATAAAATAAATATTCCATTCAAAAATACTATTTTTATTTTGGCATATTAACATGTATAATTATATTAAAAATTTTATTTTTAAACTATTTATTTATTTTAATATTATAATAATTTATTTATACAACTCATCGGTATGATAATATTTTAATTTTTAACAATAAAAAATATATTAAATTTCTTAGGCATTAAATGAAAATTGTTATATGGATGGAATTCAATATAATCTTCAATATAGTTTACCATCAAATAAAAGTATTAAAGGAAAACCATTTTCATGTAAATTACTTCCATACTTAAAAGAATTAAAATTACTTGATAAGAATGATTTTTTTGATTTAACAAAAGAAAATGTTTCACAACCTAAAGTTGTTACAGGTTTTTCAGATAATCATTTAAAAGAAGCTGCACTTTTATTAAAATCATTTAAAAAATATTTTCCAAATGATAAAATAATTGTTTATGATTTGGGACTTTCTAAAAGAAATGTTAAAAAATTAAAAAAATTTTGTTTTGTTGAATATAGAAAATTTAATTTTAAAAAATATCCAAAACATGTATCAATTATCAAAACATATGCATTTAAAATTTTAATTGCAGCAGTAAGTAAAATATTTATTTATTTATTTTTTTAACTATTAAAAATTAATAATTTAGGAAGTACTTAAAGAATATAATTCAATATTTTGGGCTGATGCAAGTGTAAGATTTAAAAAATCAAATTTATCTTATGTATATGATTTACTTAATTGTAATTTTGGTAAAAAAAATAATCATAGAATAATTGAACAACAAAAATTAGGAAATGGTTATAGAAAAAATATATATAAAAATATTTATAGAAATGAAAAATGTTCTGAATGTTATTGGCATTTTAATTATAAAGGTTTTGATAAAAATTTATATAAATTTAATGTTAATCATTGTTATAAATTTTCAATATTATTACATGTTCCAACATTTCATGGAATTTTACCAACTATACATAAATATGTATATAATTATTTTCCAACTGATGAAGAAAGATATACAAATCGTAGTATATCAAGACAATATGATGCAGCATTTTCATTAATGGTTAAAACAGAAGATGCCGTTGAAAATGTATTAAAATGGGCTGTATTATGTGCTTTAGATAAAAATTGTATACAACCAATTGAATGGTATAATTGTGGTGGTCATTTTACTAAAGAAAATATATTTTCTAAAGAACATATTTGTTATAGATTTGATCAATCTATTTTAAGCCTTCTTTTGCATAATGCAAATAATTATGATAATAGAAATTATGTCAGTGAAATATATAATTTTGCTTTTCTTGGAAGAAAAAATAAAATTAGTATAGATAAAATAAAATTATCTTGTAAAAAGAAACGTACTTAAAATTTTTTATTGTTAACAGTTTAGGTCATTCATTTGTTTAGTTTATTCTTATATATTTAATTTAAAATATTATTCTATAAAATACCATTAACATAAAGATAACTTTATTTATATTTTTAAATTAAAATTGTGTTATTATAATTATAGTATAAATAATAATATTTAAATATAATAAATATTTTTTTTTAAATTAAATTAAAAAATATTTATTAAAAACAAAAATAAAATAACTAAAAATAAAAAAAAATTTTTTTTTATTTAAAACGATTACAAAATATACAGACAAATTTTAATTGTAATAAAATATTTTTTTAAATTTATTTTCCTTGAGCATATTGAGTATGTTCAACTGGAGCTGATTGAGCATAACCACCTTGAGCAGCAGCAAATCCTTCTTGAGGAGCACTAGCAACTTGTTGAGCATATCCACTTTGAACACCAGCAGATGGTTGAGCATAACCACCTTGAACTCCAGAAAATCCTTGAACTGGTCCTACTTGAGCATATCCACCTTGAACACCAGCAGATGGTTGAGCATAACCACCTTGGACTCCAGAAAATCCTTGAACTGGTCCTGCTTGAGCATATCCTTGTTGTGGTACTGGTGGTTGAGCATAACCAACTGGAGCTGGTGGTGGTGGTGGTGGTGGAGCTTCACAACCACATGCTGGTTTTGGTGGTGGAGGACATCCACAACCTCCTTGTGATCCAAAGAGGAAAGCAGATGATGATCCAAGAATAGCTAAAAGTGATGCAGCAGTAAAAAATTTCATAATATTAATAATATTATATATTTGAGCAAATATATTAAAGTTTTATCAAAAATATTTTCTTTTTATACATTATTTGAAGGCTAAATTTTAAGGATATAACTTAAAATAACCTGTTTCATTTTAATAAAAATTTCAATTTTTATTGACAATGATATTGTCTTATCGTATATTGCAAAGACATGATCTTAAAATCATTAAACATAATGCACTTCTAAATATCTTGTTTTTAAAAATATATGTTTGATTATAGTATTACATACTTAATAAAGAATTGAAATCCAGATACTTGTCATAAACAGATGGCATGATAAATGTATTCTTATTTTTAACAACATCTATTAAAATATATATGTCATATAAGAATTTTGAAACTTAGTTTTAATATCAAGGTTTTTATAATGATATATTATTCAAATAAATTTTATACTAAATTATAAAGTAAAATTATATTAAAGAATTTGAAATATATATTAAAAAAAAAAATTTTTTTTTAGTAATCAGTTTAATTTAATTCATTATTACATTCACCAATCATTTCTATTAACCAATATGTTGACATTACACCTTTTCCTTTAATAATAATTTCACCTCTTGGTTCTGTTATAAAACCACCTAATTCATTTAATAATTGATAATATGATTCAGTTATATGTATTTTACCTGGTTTACCATTACTTTCCATTCTAGAAGCTATATTAATTGTATCACCAAAAAGACAATATCTAGGCATAGATAAACCAACAACTCCAGCAACACATGATCCTGTATTACAACCAATTCTAATCATAATTTTTTCACTTGGAAGATGTGGTATAAAAAAATTATCACATATTTGGATAAATTTTAAACTTAATAAAGCAATTTCATGACCATGTAAATTACCATTTTTTTCTGGTAATCCTGATACACATAAATAACCATCTCCTATAGTTTCAACTTTATAAACATCTAATTCTTCAATAGCATTATCAAATAAACTATAAAGTTCATTTACTAAATTAATAACTTGAAATGGTGAACATTTTTTTGATAAATTTGTAAATTTAACTAAATCAGAAAAAAATACTGTTACAGATTCAAAATTTTCTGGTTCAACATGTTTTCCTGATTTTAAACATTCTGCCACTCTACGTGGTAACATTCTTTTTAATAATAAATCAATTTTTGCTTGTTCCTCAACCAAATCACGAGAACGATTTTCAATCTCTTGTTTTAATGTAACTGATTGTTCTTCTAAAACTTTAAAAACATGATCCATTAAATTTTTTGACTCATTTTTAAATGTTTCTTCAAAAAGTTTTTCTATCTTATGAATTAATGGTCTTCTATCAATTTCTTCCTCAATACAATTATTTATTAATGCTATTATAAATGAATTAACTTCTATATTTTTTTCAATATCTAAATTAAATTTTGGTCTATTAATACCACCTTTAGTTATAAGATATAATAATTCTTCTAAACTTTCTTTTCTATTTTTATAATTCCATGGTTCTTTTCGTGTTATTATTTCACTTACAATTATACCAAAACTATATATATCACCTTTTTTTGATGTAACATATTCAAATTTTTTTAAATGTTCTGGAGCAATCCATAATTTATTTACTAAAGATATTGGACATTTTTTTCGAAGTTCTTTTAAATCAAAATTAGATAATTTTAATTGCCAATGATGATTAATAAGACAATTTTTTGATGTAAGTGAACCATGAAATTCTATTGGACTATTATGAATATATACCAAACTTTTAATTAAATCTTTAATTAAACTTATACTAAAAAATGTATCAAACATCTTACAATCAGTTTGTAAAATTTCCTAGAAAAAAAAAAATATTAATTAAGAATTTTTAAATTATATAATTTACAAATAAATTTCCTCTATTACAATAATTCCATATTGATATTACTTCATAATCATTAATACAACAACCAAAATATTTATTTATTCCTGTACAATTAAAATTTAATATACAATTTAATTCATTTCTAATATCTTTTGTTATTGTTATTCTAATATTATGTTTCTCACCAACTACTACTTTATTTAAATATAAAAAAAAATTATATTTTGAATTTGAATTTGAGTTTGAAACACTTTTACATGATAAATTTGATATACTTGAATTAATTTTATTATTAATATTTAAATCATTTTTTGTTGTTTGTGTTAATTGAGTATTATAAATTATCCATCTATTTAATTCAAAATTTTTTTTAACATTTGATTTATATATAAAATATGCAAGAATAAAAAATAATACTGATATTAGTAATCCTAAAGTAATAGATACAATTATAACAATACTTTTATACTGTTCAAATATATTTTTTTTACATAAATTATTTGTATAACCACATTTTGGTACATTTAATGGTATTGTATTATCCCAATTTTCAAAAATACTTATTTCAGGATTATTATAATATAATGTAACATTTAATAAATTATATTGTTCAAATGCAAAACTCATATATATATTTTCATTACCATCAGCATCAAAACCATATAAATTATATGTTGGCATACGTAGACAACCATTTGTATATCTTAAGATTCCTGTCATACCTTCATATTTACCTTCACAATGTTTTTTAAATAATATAGAATTATTAATTGCATTTTCACCATAAATTGATAATGTTTTATTTAAAATAGATGCCCATAATATTATAGCATCATAAAGATATGGACCATAAGCTGATGGTTTAGTATAAGATGAATTATAACATTCTTTACAATAAAATGGCCAATCCATTATTCCTTTAAGTATTTTATCATTAATATTTAATGAATCTGAATGAAAATGTGGTAAATCAATAAATAATGTTCTTTTAGCAATTTCATAAGCATTTCTATCTCTTTTATCTTTTGGTATAACAATATCTTGATAAATTTTATATGGTGTACCATTTTCATCATTTTTATTAGCATAAATACCTAAATTTTTAAGATCAATAATAATTAAAACATATTCATTTGAATTTAAACCATTATCATACATTGATAACATTAATTTTCTTTTCCATATATCATTATCAAAACAACCTACAATTATTCTTGCTTTACTTTTAACAGTTTTAGAAAAAAAATTATAACCATCATTACTTTCAGGATTTAAAATTTCATGAATAAAAACAATATTACCATTAAATTTTACACTATTGAAAACTGCTTGAAAATCTTTCTTTAAATATGTACATCTTTTATAAATATTTGAAGCATAAATAAAAGCAAAAGTTTTCCATTTAAATGTATTTAAAAGTGTTAAAGTAGCATAAGATATAGTTGGAAAAATATAATTAAGTGGAATTAAACTGGTAAAACGATTATGAATTAAAATATTTGATGTAGAAGCTGTTCCCCAAACAAATGATGGTATATTAAAATATTTACCTGTTAATGTTGATCTTATAGATGCTTCAATACATGTTGGACCAAATATTGTTGATACTTTTTTTTCCATAATTAATGATATTGTTTTTCCTGCTGCCATATAAGGAATACATTCATCAAATTCAACATAACAATTAAAATTATAATCATCAAGTAAATGTTGATTTTTAACAGCATTAAATGCTAATGGAACAACACCACCAGATAAATTAAATCCTGTTTGTTCTATTAAAATTAATGAATCTTTTGGAAATAAAAATCCAATATTAATATCTTTTTTAGAATAAGTTTTATTATAAAATAAGAATAAAAAAATTAAAAAAACACCTTTTGTCTTAATCATTTTTTAAAATATGATAAAAGATATGTGAATATATACTAATATACCATTATTTGTTATCACTTTAAAAAGTATTTTTTTTATAATGTTCTTACTAATATGGTTTCAAACAAATCTTACTTATTTTTTTAAACTTTATAAATAAATCCAAATTTTTTTTATATAAAACCTTAAAAAAAATATATACTTTAATTTATACTTTTTTTGTTATTTTTTATGATATTTTTATATAAACAAACTTTAAAATTAGTTATATACATATATAGATTAATTATTTTGTTATAAAATTTACATTACAACCAATGAAAACTTTTGTTTTTTCTAACAATGTTATTAAAAACTTCTTTTTTTTCTATTAATTTACTTTTTATTTTATTACTTTGATATTTAAAATAATAATATAAATACTTAAAAAGTAATTTTTATTTAAAAAATAAATCTTTTATTAATTTTAATTGTACATAGTTTACTATGATATTTAAACAATATTATCATAAAAATCAACCTTTTAAATATTACTACTAAATTATTATAAAAATTAATTTTTTTTTTCAAAATTAATTTCATGATTAAAAGTACATTTCTTTGAAACCAATATATTTTTAGCTAATAAAGTTTAATAAGAAGTACTATAAGATAAACTTTATAAATATTTTTATTTTTAAATAACTTTTCTTAATAACAAAATCTCCGGAATAGAATTATTATTTCCAAAAGAAATGCTTTCTATATATTTTTTTAACTTTTATATCCGTAACATTAGCAGAAATATTTTTAAAAGTGTAATATTATTAATAAGTTAATAATTAGCACATTTATCATTAGAAATTATTTATTAATAGAAGAGATTTAATTAGTATTATCTGTTAAAATATCAATTTTTGCATTTTGTTTAGCTTATAATTCAAAGAACATTTTTAATAGCTTATAATACTAGCTAATGAACTTTCTTTTTTTTTTAAATAACTATTTTTCTAAAGATGGATAAATATATTTACAATATTATTGTATTTTCTTCCTTATTTTCATTTATATTTGTATTACCAATAACTTTATTAATGATAAGAAAATTAGTTAAAATAAAAAAATGGCACATTAATTTTAGATATTTAATGGTAATTTTTGTGTTGCTTCATTTTATAAAAAACTTACTTACAATAATTCAAGGATTGGTAAGTTATTATGAACAAAATATGAAATTATATTGGTCATTATTAACTACAAATGATATAGATAAAATTTATCTTTATATTAGTAATATAAGAATATCCGTAAATATTAATATAAGAGAAATAATAGGACTAATTATTATAGAAAGATTTTTTGCTACAAAAAATAGAAAAAAATATCAAAATATAAAGAATATTAAAGAATTGGTTATTTTAACAATTATTCTTCTTACAATCTCAATTATTCTTCCAATATTTATTGACACTGATATAAATGGAAAATTATCTTATGCTATTACATTTTTAATAGTTTTAGATTTGATATATATAATTTCATATTTTTTTATTGTACGTAGAAATATTAAATTACTTTCAATGAAAAAAAGTATTACAAAGACATTGGATGAAAAATTTCAAATACGTGAAAATATTCACATAGCAAAAGCTATATTTCCAATAATGATTATATCTATTTTTATCCAATTTGTATCAAATATTATTTTACTTTTATTGTTTTATTTTATCAAATCAATAGAATTAACAGGAATCACAACTATAATTTATTTATGTAGAGATTTTCTTATTGCAACATCTTATATATATTTTTTAATTATTAAATCATATTTTGATAATAATATATTTCAAAACAAAATAACTCAACAAATTGATAAAAATCAAGTACAGAAAAGTAAAGTTTTACCAACTGAAAATAATGTAATGGAAAATGGAATAAAATTTGATATTATAAAAAAAAATAATGTTGTTCATTCTTTGAAGAGTAATACATATTTTGAAATATTTACAAAAGATTGGTAATTGGTTGATAAATTTAATATAAACGTTTTAAAATTTTTTGTTACAATACTATAAATATTAATAATATTTAATTTAAATTGCTTTTTTATTTTTTTATATATTCAAAATGATAGTTTAAAATATTTTAAAATGAATATTTGTTTTATTATAATTTAATTATAAAATATTTTATATCTATTTTTGATTAATACATTTATAAAAAATTTTTATATAAAATTAATTGCTGTATTTTAACGTTAAATTTATAAGGTTTTTTTGTAAAATTAATTACTTATTTAATTTCTGCTTAATAAAAAGTTAACAATTTTATAAATTACAATATTATTATATTCAAAATATTTATTGGTAAGTGTAAAAATTTTATAATTTATAAAATTAATTGCAAAGTTTATATATACGCCGTTGTAATGTTCTATTTTCATTGCATCAGATAACTTCAGTAATATAAGGAAAAAGAATATTATTCTCAATAAAATTATTTTATTTAAATTTCTAAATAAAAAATTAACACTTTTGTCCACTTAAAATGATAATACTTTTAAATATAATTATTTTTATATTTATTATCTTTTTTAATTGTTGTAATTTATATTAAAGTGATTTCTTTTAACAAATAAAATAAATTATATTAATATTATTAAAAAATCCTTTCATATAGTTTTCTTCGTTATTAAACATTTGTACTTTTAGTTTATTTCTATTAAACATTGTTATTTTAAAAAAAAAGAAAAATTTTGTCATAACAAAGAAAAAAATATATTAAAAAAAAACTTTATCTAAGTACATCAATCCCATATTTTTTGATGCATTTATTGTAAAAAGCATACAATTGTTAATCAATCAATAGTAAAGAAGCTGTAAAGTTTTCTAATTTTGTATGTTCTTTTTTTTAATAAATTTTTTAAAAATATAACTTTTTCATATATAAATACATTCATTAAATATTCTTTTTTTTTGCAAAATTATCAACAATAATTTTTTTTTAAATTTTGATACACATAAACATTAAAAAATTTATCATTTAAATTAATAAATTACCATATTTTTTTTTAAATTTAAAATTAACATAAAAAAAACATAATTTATTTAAAATATTTAACTTTAACCTTCATCTTTATTTTATAAATTTATAAGTTATTCTTTAACTCATATTAAATAAATAACAATTTAATTTTTTTTTTTTGATATTTAAAAAAAACAATTGTTTTAATGCTCATTAAAAAGTCATATGTTTTACAAATAATATTTTTATCTATTTTTAAAATATTTATAGTTAATTGAAAAATATCAATTGACATTTAAATTTTTAAAACAAATTTTAAGTATCATTTCAATATATCTTCTAAATAACAAAAATATTTTCAGAATATTTGTTAAACAATATTATAACTTAAAAGACAGTTGGTATAGAATATCAATGAAAAAATAAAATGAACTTTGAAAAACGACTTATGAAAAGTTATATACTAACTTCTTTTTTTTTTTTAATATAAATGAAGCAACAATGTAGGAATAAAAAATTGTTATTTATATTTTTTGTAAAATAATATTATAAAAATATTTTCTAATTATGTTTTTAGAATATTCTTATATATCCTTAATATTTGATTATTGTATGAATATTAATTGTTAAAAAATTGTTTAAGTTTATAAAACATTTACTACTTTTATCAATTTTTAATTGATATATTTACTAATTCAAAATTTTTATTACAAAAATAATTGAAAATAATTTTATTATAAAAAAAACATTTTGATATTATTTTTAATTATTATATTAAATGTATTATTTAATAATATCCAAATGTAGCTAATAATATATAAATTAGCAACTACCTATAATGTTGTATTTTTTTCAACTATACACTTTATTCCAACTTTATTCAAAATAAGATTTTTTATACACTGCATCTCTCTTTTTTTTTAATATATATTTTTCTGTAATGAATCCTTCTTGTGGTAATGTTTTTTATTTTAATAAATTCTTATCTAAATTATTTGTTTTTTTATAGAACAACGCAAAAGATCCAGCAATTATGAGTCTGATGATGATGAAATTCCCATTAAAACATCAAAAAATGAAAATACTCAAAGTAGTTTAGAAAAGAAGATTCTTGAATTGTATTCAGAAGATGAAAATAGTGATACAGATACACATCGAATATCATCACCAACATCTGATAATAATATTTCAAATAATGATGATGAAAGTGTTGATTTAGATTACATAAGAAGTTTAGATTTTGATGAATTAACTGATAATCAGAAGAAATTTTTTTCACAAGAAGAATTAGAAGAAATGGAAAAAGATTATCAAAAAAGGTTAATTTCTTCACTTCCTGTGTATTATGCTGGAATATCGGGATGTCGTAGTGTTGAGGAATACAAAACATTAAATCGTATTCAAGAAGGTACATTTGGTGTTGTATTTAGGGCACAATGTAAAAGAACAGATGAAATTGTTGCTATGAAAAAATTGAAAATGGATAAAGAAAAAGATGGGTTTCCAATAACATCTATAAGAGAAATAAATATGCTTCTTAAATGTGGTTCTCATCCTAATATTGTAAATGTTAAAGAAATTGTTGTTGGTGATAATATGGATAGTATTTATATGGTTATGGAATATGTTGAACATGATATGAAAAGTTTATTAGATTATTTAGCGCAAAGAAATAAACACTTTACAATATCTCAAGTTAAATGTTTAATGAAACAACTTTTAGCAGGTTTGGAGCATTTACATAGTGAATGGATTTTGCATAGGGATTTAAAAACTTCTAACTTACTAATGAATCATCGTGGAATTCTTAAAATAGGCGATTTTGGTTTGGCACGAGAGTATGGAGATCCACTGGAACGTTATACTTCTATTGTTGTTACATTATGGTATCGAAGTCCTGAATTGTTACTTGGAGTAAAGTATTATTCTACTGCAGTTGATATGTGGAGTACTGGATGTATATTTGCTGAATTTTTAACGTTAAAACCACTTTTTCCTGGACGTGGAGAAACAGAACAAATTACAAAAATTTATGATATTTTAGGAACTCCAACAGAAAAAATGTGGCCAGGATATTCAAATTTACCTTTAGTTAAAAAATGGTCTCTACCAAATCGTTCATATAATCAATTAAAATCAAGAATAAATGAAAAAAGTCTTACAGAAAAAGGATATAAATTACTTAATAAGTTTTTAACTTATGATCCAGAAAAACGTATTACAGCAGAAGAAGCATTAAAACATGAATGGTTTGAGGAGGCTCCTTATGCTGTTAATCCAGATTGTATGCCAACATGGCCAGCTAAAAGTGAATTAAGTCGTGTACCAAAAGGATCACATAAAAAACCACCAAATGTAAAAATTAATAGAACATCAGAGGAACTAGAATTACTAAAAGGTCTAAATGTGAATCCAAATAATATTAAATCAAGTGGTTTTGCATTACGTTTTGACGCACCAAAATTTTAATATTACAATTTTCTTTTATTTTGTTAATTATTCTCATAGATAAATAATTTTTTTTTCAATTTTTTTTTTAAAATATTCGTTTTGACGAATTTTTATATTGTAAAATTATTAATAAATTATTATTTTAAAGAATGTTTTATATATCAAAAAAATTATCATTTATGTTACTTCGAAAATTTTGTTCACTTACCAAACCAAAACGTGAATTTATATATTTTCATGAAAAAGAAAATTGGCCAAAAGAATTGATTAATAATATAGAAACAAATTGTTTTGTTTCACCAGATTTTATAACAGAAAAAGAAGAAGAATCATTAATGAATGAAATAACACCACATATGAAACGATTAAAATATGAAAGAGATCACTGGGATGATGTATGTAATTGTTATTACATTTTTTTTTATCAAAGAATATTTTAGGCAATATATCTTTTTCGTGAAAGGGAACAACGTAATTGGAATAAAGAAAATGAAATTATTATAAAAAAAGTTATAGAAAATTCAATACCTAAAGAATCAGAACATTTATCTTATATTCATATATTAGATTTACATAAAGATGGTTATATAAGACCACATATTGATAGTGTTAGATATTGTGGTAATATTGTTACAGGTCTTTCTTTACTTTCTGATTCAGTTATGAGACTTATCAGTAAAGATAGAAAATATATGTTTGATTTATTTTTACAAAGAAGAAGTTTATACAAATTATCTGGAGCTGGTAGATATGAATTTACTCATGAAATATTACCAAGAGAAAAGTCTCGTTTTAGAGGACATCAAATAATTAGAGATAGAAGAATATCAGTAGTATGTAGAGATTTACCTCAACGTAATACTAATGATAAAGAAAGAATAATTGAAAATATAGATTTTAAACCTTTAGTATAAATGTTTAGTTTATTTTTCTGTATAAAGTATATCTTAAATAGTTAGTTTGTTTATAATAATTTTAAAATAAATAGTTTGTAAATGTTAATTCTTTTTTTAATATTTGATAATAAAATAAATTAATATAATTATGATAAAATTAATAACTATTTTAATACAATATAATGAAAAAAAGTTTTATTTTAAAATAATTTTTTTTCAGTAAACTATATACCAGGATTTTTAAAACAATATTTTTTTTTTAAAAAATTTATACCAAAAAATAATGTTTGAAGAGTTTATATTAATAATAAAAATCTTAACATATTCTTTTACTTGACATTTTATATACAAAAATTTATATTATTAAGATAAACAAAATAATAAATATAGTTTTAATAAACTTTTAAAAATAAATTATATATAATAAATAAATATTAAAAGTAATAAAAATCGTTTAAAAGAAATATGTTATAGTTTTTTTAATAAAAAAAAATAATAAATAATTAGGTAATCATGCAGAATGTTTAACTATTTTTTTTAGTTTTATAAAAAAAATAATAAAATTTATTAAATGATATTTAGATGTCTAATTATATAGATAAGATTAGATTAATTCTAAAACTATTCCATAAATAGATTTTTTATATAAAACTATTTTACAAGTATTATAAATAGAATAAAAATAAATAAATAAAATATTGTATTTTTTAAATATAATTTTAATAAGATGACAGATTATTGACACAAAAAAAAGTAGGAAATAAAAACTGTCATATATCATTAAAAAAAAATATATTTTTAATTAACATCTTATTGCATTACATTAATTTCAAGAAATTTACAAAATATTTATAAAATATCGTTTAATGATTTTATATTTATTATGAATATATATTTATATCAAAAGTAATTTTATAGAATATCATATTAATTATACTTTATATAAATTTATTTTTAAACTTTTATATTTATAATGATATGTATACATATTTCTGTTATTATTTTTATAATTTGTACTTTAATATTTATTTATAATAATGCTTATAATAAATATTTAAAAGATATTTTAAAAGAAAATGAATCATTATGTTGTACTAGTTTAGAAGATTTAAATTATTCTCGTATTGAACCACCAATAAAAAGTTTTAGTTATGGATGGAGTCAAGAAAGTAAATTAAAAAATTATGTTGATTCATCATGTCCAATGAATGGTGTTTTTGTTTGTGCTGTAAGTTTTATTAATATTTTATATAATATAATATTTTATAGAAATCTATCAAATTCAATTCTAATTATACACATATTCAATTCTTATCTAATAATGGGCAAATACTTTATGAAAATACTGATGAGGCAAATGTATCTATTTGGGTAAGATGTTTGAATAAAAATTGGCTTATAGAAGGAAAACTTTTTTCAGCAATTACATGTTCGCAAAAATAATAGTAAATTAATTTTATTCATATTTTTTTATTAACCGTTTTTTATTGTAAAAAAAAAATATTTTATAAATATTATTATACTACTAAATAACTAAATATTTTTATTAATTTTGTGTACAGGTCACACTTGAAAATGTTTTATCATTTAATATCCACTTTCCATTTATACATTTTATTAATATACTTACATTCTTTTCACCAGTATCTTCATGTATGATTGTATCATTTTCTTGCACAAATTGAATAACTACTTTACTTCCGTATTTATGTTTATTAAGCTATAAAAAAAAAATTTTTTTTTTTTTAATTTTTATAAAAATTTATTACATAACATACACTACATTCATAAATAGCATACATAGGACATACAATTTCTTCAAAATATTTCAAACCAGAACTATTACTCCATCCATAACTTGTTGAATTTATAGGTGGTTCACTTCTGGGTAAATTATATTCATCAACATGAGGACAACATCCACTTCTATCTTTTGGATATTGACTTTTTATAGACTTGAAACAAGCAAAAGTACTTGACAATAAGAATAAAAATGAAAAGACAATTTTAAAACACAACATTAAAGATACAAAATTAAAAATCTAACAGAAATTAATAGATATATAAAATTAATTTGAAAGAAAATTACAATATGTGAATTTTACCTAAAAGGTTATCCTTTAATGTTAGACATAAAAACTAGTATTGTATATGATATCTTTTGAAGTACAGATTGCCCTAAATTACTTTTGATAATTAATATTTAAATGTCTTTTTAGATTGTCTCTGCTTAAAATTATATTAAAAAATTTCAAAAATTTAATAAAAACAAATAATATATAATTGAAATTATTAAAGAAAATTTAAGTTAATTTTAAAATATCTTAATAATTATTTTTAAAACATATTCATAGTACAATAGAAACTTTAACAATTTTAAAAATAATAAATTTTACTATTATTGTTACATTATTGTCTGAAAATAAGAATATTTTTATATTTTAATTTGTCTAAACTACAAAGTATATTAGAAGAAATGTACAATTTATAAACTTTTAAGAGATCTATATATTAATATTTTAATTCTATTAAATACTTTTAACATTTATTCGTTATTATAATGATGGAAAATTTTAAAAATATGTTTCTTATATAAAAAGAAATGAGTGTCTTGAACTAAATTCTAGAAATTAAATTACTTTGTAAAAAAAAAATTGATTTTTTAAACATTTACTATCAATGTATTTTTTTCTTATTTAATATATTAATAAAATATTATACACATAAAATAAAAAATCATTTTTAATGAGTATTATAAATAATGTCAAAAATAGATAGATATTAAGTTTCTTTGTTTGATTTTATAAAGAATTTTGTAAAGTTAGATTAATTACTAGGTAATATTATTAATTTTAAATGTTAGTTTTTTTTTTGTTTACTTGCAATGTGGCAAAAATTGTGGAATTTTTGAAGAATATTCAATACATACTGATTGTAGATTTGATTTACAATCAGATATTGAATCAGTAAGAAGCCAACGATCTAATCTAGAATCAAAAATTTCACATGTTTCTAATATTTTATTTTCTTTTTCATTTATTCCTCCAGATACAATTATTTTATCACCAAAAACTGTACAACCATGACTTGATCTACCATTTATTAATTTATTTTTCATTGAAAAAAATTTACCTTCTCTAGGATCATAATATTCACATGAAGTTAAAGCTGTTGAACCTGTAATTTCTGTTCCTCCAGTTACAATAAATCTTCCATTAAGAAAAACACCACGAGTACCATACCTGGCATGTTTCATTTTAGAACAAATATCAATCCACTCATTTCTTGTATAATCATAATACTCTGCAACACTCAAAACTTTATCACCATTAAATCCACCGGCAACAAAAAATATGTCATTAAAAGAAGATGATGCAAAATCTGATCTTATTTCTGACATATTAGATGTCTGTTTCCAGTTATTTAATTGTGGTAGAAATATTTCACAAGTTTTAAATCGCCTTCTTTCATCTTTACCTCCAACAATAATAGGAAATAAATTATGCAACATTCCCGTTCCACAATATTGTCTACTTACTTGTCCACTACATATTTCTTCCCAATCAAGAGTTTCTAATGAGAAACGATAACAACTTGATCTTTTATATTTAATATGACTTGTACCACCTAAACAATAAATATAAGATTCATTTGAACATAAACCATGCATTGATAATGGTGGTAAATTTGTTGATAAAAATGATGGACCATAATACCATCTTTCATCACTAGGATTAAATATTTCACATTCATTTGTTATTCCTAATGAAGAGACACCCCCAATATTAAGAACTACTCTATTAGGGTAACGTTTTGTAATACCAAAAACTTCAGAACTTCCAATTTTTGATACTTCATTACAAATATTATATAAATATAACCATAATTGGTCATTTTTTTTTTCAGGAAAATTTTTTATTCTTGCTTCTAAGTATGATGAAAGTATTGAGTAATCATTAGATATATTAATATTTGTTAAAGGATTTAAAAGTAAATTTAATATATCTTCCTCATCTAGTAGTAAATATGTTTTATTTAAATAAAGTTTGTTAAAAATAAATGATATTCTGGTAAAAAGTTTTTTTGAAAAATTTATATCTCTCATTTTTGTTAACATATACATAATAACAATATTATCATCAGTTATTCTAACCCATAATTCATTAACTATTTTTGTTGTTGATTTATCTAAAAAAAGAAATGTTGAAACATCAAATAATTCAATTAAAATTTGTTCTTTTAAACTTTTTAAAATATTTATTTTACTATTATTATCTTTTTTGAGAAGAATTAAAACGGCATCAAAACCTTCTTTAACTACAGAATATAATTGTAATTTTCTATGATCTGAAGGTAAGTATGGACCATTTAATAGTCGATTAAAATATTGACTATTTGATGTCAATATATCAGTTGGATAGTATCCTTTTACATTATTTGCAAATGTTATTTCAACATTTTTAGCCTCATTTTCATAAACTTCAATAATTTTCTTTTTTAAAATATCTTTATTTCTTGAATCCTCCTTTAGATGTTTTTTAATTATTTTTAATATAGCTGAACATTTAGATATATTTTTTGTATCATGATGACCAATACTACCTTTTGAAACTAATTTAAAAGAATTACAATGTCGGGAGGTATTCTTTTTACATGTTTTTAATTTTGATACTCCCATTACTTTTAATCACTTAAAAAAAAAAAAGAAATAAAAGTATAAAAATAAAAATTTTAAGATTATAGTAAATTAACCTCACTTTATAACATGTCATTTTTATATAATTATAAAATTTTAATATATATATACTAGAAAATGTAAAATTTTGGGAAGATGTTTATTTAATTGTTAACTTCATAAAATATTTAATGCTTGCTTTTATCATATTTATTATATATTGTATACCTTGATGTTTTCCTAGTTTATAATATTAAAATTTTAATATATATTTTTATTTTATCCTATATATTATTAAAAAAAAAAAATTATGCAAGATAAACGTAGTATTCGAGCAAGATATAAGGATATTTCTAGAATAATATTTTTTAATGATTATTGTCAATCTTCTAATGATAATGAAGAATCATTACCACAATTTCCACCATCATATTGTAGTGAGGTATAAAATAATTTTTTTTATAATATATTGTATTTTTTTTTAGAGTCTTAGAAGTATAAATAGTACAATTACAATGGATAGTACAATTAGTAAATGTGATAGTCAAGTAATGATTAATGGTTCAATGGCAAAAGTAAAGAAAAAAACTTTATTTCAAAAATTATCGTTTACTTTTTCTCGTTCTTCATCAACTACCAGTGATAAAATTATTGAAAATAATAGACAAAAAAAAGAAGAAGATGTTTGATATATTGATTTAGGTTAAATTTCACATGTATAAATTGTTTTCATAGTTTTTTTTTCAGTCAATATTTATTTTCAAAACAAATTGTTTTTTTTTTGTTGTACTTATTGTCCTAATTGTTAAAAAAAATTATGTAAAGCTATTAATCATGTAATAAATATTCATAATTGTAAGCTAAATATTACGGTATGGCAAAAAAATTTTTATACATTCATGTGAAAAGTTTATTGATATTATTATATTTACTTATATTTATGATAAATGATTACATGATTTTTGTTAACTCTAAATATCATAAGTCATATATTGTTATAGTGATGCTTTTATAGTTATTATAAAAGTTAAATTGAATGGTATTTAATTCACTTGAAATAAAATATATTGAAAAATAAAATATTTTACATTAATTCTCTAATATTTTTTATGAAAAAGAAGAATAGAAAAATATTAAGAAGATTTAAAATATCAATATTTTAAGATAACTCTTGATGACAAAAAAAAAAACAGTTTATACGACTTAAAAGATTTTTATAATGGAAAACTTTCCATTTACGTATGGATTATCATTCTAAATAACCATAACAATCAAACAATTTTTTTTCAATATATTTACATTTTTCTGTTGTATCTTTGTCCAAATTTAAAATTTCCTTGATATATGATTTATCATAAGAAATTTCGTCTGTTACTTTTTCAATTATAGTAGATAATTTGCTTTGATAAAAAGGATCTGGTGTATGTTCAGGTTTATATCGATTATTATGAGATTCTAGCATCATTGTATCAATATAAGAATCCATAAGTGATATATCATTTGTTGTCAAACTTTCAATTATTTTGTTTTCAGAAGGAATATCAATTAAGTTTATACTTTCTTTAAAAATAGAAATAAATGTTATTAAAATTGGTTCAGATGAATCTTTACAAATTCCAGGAAACATAACAACTAATTTAGGTTTAGAATTTTTACTAAGAATTCTACTTCCTATAGCCACAACATTATTACCAATCATTGCTTCAATTAATTTTTCACCACGATTTGCTAAATCAGAATTAGATTTATCAAGAAAATAATGGTAAACTGGAGATTCAAGAAAGGATAAGTCTATATCACTTATAGGGGCAAATTTTAATAATTTTAAAGATTTTATTCCTGGTTCCATACTGTGATAAAGTTGATCAAAAAAATTAAATGGTACTAATTGATTACCATATTGATATGCATCAATAATACAATCAGATTCAATTTCTTCATCTTTATCATTTTTATATACATATGTTCTTTTCAATTTTTTATCATTATCTTGGCCAATTGTTTTATTAATATTAAATTTATCTTGAATTTTAACTTGATTAACATATCCAATTAATGGAACAATGTAATCTTCATCAATTATAAAATTAATTTTTGCATTTAATGGTTTAACAGTTGATGTTACAAAATATTTAACATGTTCTAAACTTTTGTCAAATGAAAAACATCTATCTGGTGAAATTAATTTAAGATATGAAATGGATATTGGAGATAAGTTATTTGATTGATTATTAATTTCAACACCACTAAAAAAATTAAATAATTATATCTAAATAAACGTACAACAAATAAATATTTAATAGAAATTTTGATATACATAATTCAAAATCATCAATTCGACTATTACTTCCTGGTTGCAATGATAAATCACTTATTATAAGTACATTTATATTTTCTTTCTTACGTAATCGTGTAGATATTTCTCTTGATGTAAAAGTTTCAATTATCTTAACAAAAATATCATTACACTCAATATTTCTAGAATAAACAAGTTGTTTTATAATTTTTTTTATGTTAAAAAAATGTTCCTTAGTAATATCAGCAGTTAATGTTATAGCATCTTTAAAGCATGGTATATTAATATATAAACTAATATTATCTTTATTAATAGTCATCATTTTGTTAATAATTATTTTTTCAAGTATATTTTTTCCTTTATCAAATGAAAATTTATCTTTAAATAGACCATCAAAAAAAATTACAATTGAACCTTCTAAGTAAGACATTATACACTACAAAATTTATAAAATTTAATACAACAAAAAGATATAATATATGTTATAAAACAATATAAAACTATATCTAATAAAAAAAAATAAAGACTTTATAAATCTTTAATCAACAAATGAGCACTTGTAACATCAATTCTTTTATAATATCCTTCAATAGTATCAGCAATACGAAAATCAAATTTTTTATAAAAATCTAAAGCTTCCTCATTACTTGTCTGAACATGAAGTACAATTCTTTTTATGAAAGATAATTTTTTACATAATTGAAATATATATTCCAATAAAATAGTACCTATTTTTCTTCTTCTATATGCTGGCAGTGTACCTAGTGTCATAATATACAAATCAGAATTTGTCAAATTTGATCCTAATTTTGACGATGCAATACGACATGAAACAGCACCTATTGGTGTACCACTAGATTTTAATATAACAATTCTACTAAAATCTTGAACATCTTCATTAAGAATTTCTTGGTAAAATTTATCACTATAATGTACAGGCAAAACAGATGAATTTATAATTTTAAATGCCTAAAAAAAAAAATAATAATAAATATTTATATATATATAAATAAACATACAGTTATTGTTTTTGGTGTTAATGGTTCTAAAGAAATTTGAGAATCAACAACAAAATTTAAATTATTATCCATTAATATCAAAAAAAAAGAAACAAACTAAAAATTTCCTTTAATAAATGATATAATTTTTTCTAAATTATCATCAACAAAATCTAATTTTTTGTATGCTTCTAAAGCTGATAATAGTCGTAGAGAATAATATGTAAAATTTGTAGATGTTGATGCCTGAAATATAAACGTCAAACAAAAAAGCAAGTTAATTATTCAAAAAGAAATCGCTTTAGGAGCGATTGAAAAGATGTGTCTGTAAACAAAACGTCACCTTGTTTTTTATAATTTCCCTGAACTTTTCCTTCATATAACTAATAGAGTCATTTGAAATATCTTTAAAATCGCCATCAATAGAAGAGATAGTAGTTTTATGTTCTTTGAAATTTCTCATTACATTTAAAAGATTAGTTAGATATTCTTTTTCAATTTCACAATATTTTTTATATTCATAATAAATAATTTTCTCATTAAATAATTTTTCTTTTTTTTGATTATTAGGTTTAGTGGATATATCCCTTGTATTTACAATACTTCTCTCTTTTAAAAGCTTTTTTATCTTATCAACATCTTCTTTTGTTAATTTGATTTTTTTTTCACTTTCTTCAAGTTTATTAGTTTTGTCATTTTCGTAGGCAGTAAAAAGGGCATTTTTTTCTATTTCTGGTAGTTCTTTCCATTCATCCAATAACTTTTGCCATCGCTTACTGTTGTTTTCTGGACAGTCATTTTTATTGGTTTTTTTATCCATAGAAAAATATAAATATATAATAACAAAATATTTTATTTAAAATAGACTTTATATTACAATCACCATGGTAATAAAAATATCCGATGTATGTATTGTAAAATAGATAAATATCTTTTTTTTTCTTTCATTGTATCTACGAATAAACTATTTATATTCAAATTCACATTCTTAGTTATTTTTTTGTTGGCTTCCTCTTCAAAATAAAATTAATAATAATCTTTTTTAATAATAAAATTCTTGTACATGAAATAATTACTTATTAAAAAGCAATTAAAAATTTTAAAACTAAAAAAGTAAGTTTGGTTTTTTATAACGAATAAGATTTAAATTAGAAATTTTATTATAAATCAGATACAAATAACGTCAAATAAAAATATTTGCTATTACATCTAAGATAAAAATTGTTATTTTCAGGTAATAAAGACAGATCCAATTTATATTTTAAAAAAATTAATGATTTCAAATATACTTTTTTTTTTAAATTATATATGTTATGTTGTGGAACAATAGCAACAAATGGTAAATAGAAATAGAAAAAATTAATAGAAATACTTTAAAATAATGGAGTACTGTCTAAATAATGTTTAGAACAAAGAAACTAATTTTAAAGTTTAAATTTACGAAATAATCGAAAAGTCTCTGAAAATAAATTTCAACTTTTTTTTAAAAAATTTTTTTGTTCAAAAAGAATTGTCCTATTCATATTTCTTATTTTATTTATAAAAATATTTTTTTAAAAAAGTTATTGACATTTTATTTTGGAGGAAAGCTAACAAAAAAGTATCCATTCTTGTTTCAAAATTTTTTTTAAAAAATAAAGTTTTGTTTGGTTTCTTTTTTTTGAAAACATTGAAATACTAAATAATGTAGAAATCAGTGGGTTTTTTTTTCTTGGAAGGTGTGCCTTTTTTCAAGTAAACAGAATGTTATATATTAAATGTAAAGTTTTTTTTTTAATATAAAAAAGTGCACGAGAAGGATGGTTAAAGTAATTTTTCTATGTTAACATTTTAAAAAATAATGTTTCTTTATAGTTTTATTTTTATCTATTTCTTATAGATTCTCGTGATATTTTTAATATAGTATTTTGTTACTGAAGTTTATATTTTTATAGAAATAATGCAAATTTTTGTTAAAACTTTAACTGGAAAAACAATAACTCTTGAGGTTGAAGCCTCAGATACAGTTGATAATGTTAAAACTAAGATTCATGAAAAAGAAGGTATCCCACCAGACCAACAACGGCTTATATTTGCCGGTATGTTTTTTTTTTTCAAAATTATTAAAATTTCAAATGATTTTTGATAGGAAAACAACTTGAGGATGGAAGAACACTTTCAGATTATAATATTCAAAAAGAATCTACTCTTCATTTAGTTCTTCGTTTACGTGGAGGGGTTACTGAACCATCACTTATATTATTAGCTAAATCTTATAATTGCGACAAGCAAGTTTGCTGTAAATGCTATGCACGTCTTCCACCACGTGCAACAAATTGTCGTAAGAAGAAATGCGGTCATAGCAATCAATTACGTCCAAAAAAAAAATTGAAGTAATGTTTTTTATGCTTTACATCGTGAGATGTATAGTGTTTAGTGATTTGTTGAGTTAAAATGTACTTTTATATATTTTACTGACACTTGTGATATGTATTTTTTTTAATGTTTTTTAAAATATTTTTTGTAAAATTTTCTTGAATAATTAAATTCAAGTATTTTTTACTTTTACCTTTAGGGAGTAGTTTGTAGAAATGCGTTATATGCTCAATATTTTATGTTATGATTTGTCATTTAAAAAACTTTATTTAAATAATTATCAAAAATTATGCTTTGAAGAAAGAAAAATAACAGTATTAAAAAAAATGAATTTAAATATGATATGAAATTAAGTAGTGGCTTGTTTTTTATTAATATAATTTTTTTGCTAAGAAAGTAATGGAGAGATAGTTATACATATTCATTAACAAAAATATAATACAACGTTTTCAACATAATAATTAATACTTATTTTTCAAAACAAATTTAGTAATTTTTACAGTATAAATTTTAAACTAATTTAAAATATTTATTATAATGTTAACTTTAATATTATAATATCTTTTTTATGTTTAAAATTATACAGTATAAATTAATGATATTTTTTTAAATGAAGTATTTTGTTTTTTTTTTAAAATAAAAATACATGAATCAATAATTGTTTTAAAAATAAAACATTCAACAGTAATATTTAATTTTGTTAAAGATATTTTTTATTTATTTCAAAGTTTAAATAAAAACTTTTGTAAAAAAAATTTTAGTTTAACTTTTTACTTGTTACATCTTAAATACATTTGTATAAAAAAAAGATTAATATTTTTTATCTAAAATGTTTGTTTTGCTGTCATAATAGTTATTCAATAAATAAAATATTATCTGAAATTTTAATTTAAACATGTTTAATATGGTCCTTTATGAAAATTTGATATAAAATTATTTTTTATCATTTAAACTTTAATTATGATATATTATTAATTCTTAAAGAAAAGTATATTTATAAAATCAAAAAAAAACGTTTAAAACAATTTTTCTTATGTTTATAGTATACTTAAGAAATTCAATAACAATATAAGCAAAAGAAAATTATAAGTAATGTCAATTTCTATGAAACTGAATGTAAATAAAGTCAAAAAATTAAAATTCATATAAAAAAGTAAATTATTTATAGAGGTATATACAAATTCTTTTCCGCTTTCAGTAGAATATAAAAATTTTACCTTACAAACTTATGATATTAATATTTTTATAATTGGCAAATAAGTACCATATAAAACATATTAATTTGTCAGAATTAATAAAAATAAACTTTTTAGAATATCTCAAATAAGGATCTCCTTTTAAGTCACTTACGTACTAGATTAATAAAATTTATATAAAATCATTTCTGAATTTTTAAAAAAATTATACATACATTTAATACTCAAATTTCAAAAAAAATTTCTAATATACATGTGACTCAAAAATTAAGCTATTGTTGATTATATTCAAAATTCATCCCGTTTCAAAGGCTATCGAATGACTATAGTTGCATATTCAAATTCCAAAAAAAGTTGTTTTTTTTGTCACATTTTCAGAGGAAAATACAGAAATCTAGAAAAATTTCAGCCAATTTTTATATCTCTGACAATAATAATATTATAGCAATAAAAATAAATATTCTAAACCTACTTTTGAATAGAAATCGAATGAAACCAGTCCCATCTTCATAGCATAAATATTTTCTGAGATACTGAAAAGTCGGGAACAATGAATATTTTTAAAAAATTTTCGCCTTCGTTCATATCTTGCTTCAGAATGAAGATAAATATAATTTGATTTCTGCAATCATCTTCTAATGAGTTTTCATATAGGGTTTACCTTGAAAATATTTTTATATCTTTAAAAATGTTCGAGATATAAAAAAATGATGACAATGGATTACGCGCGAAAAAATACCAAGTATAATATTTCAAGAACCATTGAAAATATAAAAATGTTTTCAACGTAGGGTATACCTTAATTTACGAAAGAAGCCCAGCGCATCAAATTTCATGCTTCTGTGACTTCATTTACTTGAGTTATCGATGGTTTCTTGAAACTTTTTTTTAAACATATTTCTTATCATATCTTCATTTTTAGAAGTCATATAAAGATGTGAATAGGCTTAATGAATTTTTCTTAAAAAATTGATCTAGAATATAATATTCATTTTTAAAATTTACAATATTATCATAGAAATCAAAATTTACAAAAAAATATTCCCCAATTTCGCCCTCATCTTTGAAACTTTATAACTCCTGAAGTTTCAATTTTTGAATATTGTTGATTATATTCAAAATTCATCCCATTTCAAGAGCTATCGAATGAATATAGTAACATATTTTATTTCCAAAAAAAGTTGCTTTTCTTTGTTCTTATTTTTAGAGATAAAATCGGAAATCTAGAAAATTTTCAGCCAATTTTTATATCTCTGAAAATATTTATGTTAAAGCTGTGAAAATTAATAGTCTAGACCTACTTTTGAATAGAAATCGAATGAAGCTAGTCCCATCTTCATAGGATAAGTATTTGCTGAGATACTGAAAAGTCGGGAACAATGAATATTTTAGAAAAATTTCCGCCTTTCGTCATATCTCGCTTCATAATAAAAATAAATTTAATCAGATTTTTGCAATCGACTTCAAATAAGTTTTCATATGGGGTCTAGCTTCAAAATATTTTTATACCTTTAACCACTTTCGAGATATAAAAAAATGATGACAATGGATTACGCGCGAAAAAATACCAAGTATAGTATTTCAAGAACGGTTGAACATTTTAAAATGTTTTCAACGTAAGGTATATTTTAAATTATGAAAGAAACACAGCGCATCTGGTTTCCTGCTTCTGTGGCTTCATTAACTTGAGTTATCACTACATTCTTAAAACCTTTTTTAAAGTATACTTCTTATCATATCTTCATTTTTAGAAGTCATATAAAGATGTGAATAGGCTTAATGAATTTTTCTTAAAAAATTGAGCAATAATAAAGTATTTATTTTTCAAATTTACAATATTATCATAAAAATCATGTTTTACAAAAAAAATATTCCACAATTTCGCTCCTCAACTTTGAATCCTTATAACTCTTGAAGTTTCAATATTTGAATATTGTTGATTATATTCAAAATTCATCCCGTCTCAAGATCTATCGAATGAGTATAGTAGCATATTCAAATTCCAAAAAAGTTGTTTTTTTTTAATTATTTATTTTTTAAAATTTAATTTTTGTTTCAGTATAAAAATTTTTATCAAATCATTATTGAAAATTTTAATGAAAATTATACAAGTTTATAATATTTAAATATTCAAAAAAAATTTTTAATACGTCAATGACACTAAAATTAAGCTTTCAAATAATAACATTAATATAAATTTTAATTGACTAATCTTATAAATTGCTTCAAAAAAATTTTTGTTTTGAAAAATAGATATAAATTTTCAAAATATTTTTGTAAATTATGAAAATGCAAATTTACTTTTTGAATTAACATTATCACTATTTGAATTTATTTTATATTAATTTAGTGGAAAAAAAATTACTGTTAATATTTAATTTTAAAAAATGATCATACAACGTTAGTTAATTATGTTTTATTTAAAGTTATTTTTTTTAATGTTATATGAAATAAATGAGTAAATTATTTGTAATCATATTTCTTGCGTTTAATTATTAATCATTTTTAAATGGTACAAAAAGTTTGAAAAAATATTTAATCGAATACTATTTATCATTAAATTTTAGCTAAATAATTGTATTATTAATATATATCTACTTTACAGAAGATAAAATTTTGAAAAATAATAAATATATTGTGAATTAGAAAAAACAATATATTGCTTTATTTAAAAATTAGATATTGATTAAGTCAGTTCAATTGAAAACTTTTGTAAATTAAGTAAAAAATAAATGTATGATTATTTATGGAAAAAAAATATAAATAAAACTTAAAGTTTGAAATATTTTAAATTTCTATTTTTTCCTTTATTTTCTTAAGTCATGTTCAAACTGGTTTTTTGAAAAGAATAAGTATTTTGAAGTTTCTTATCTTAAAGCATAAATTTAGCTATACTTCATAATTATTTCATGCGGAAGTAAAGAACAAATGATATATATTTTAAAAAATTCATAAGGATGTAGCATTTTTTTTTCTTTCAGTGAAATAAAAAATATTAATCATATTAGATAAAATAGTTTTACTGTAGCTTAACAATAATAATACAAATTTTTAATATAATATTATATACAGCTTTTTTTTGATAAAACTTTATTTATTAAATAGAAAATATATAACTTATTAAAAAAGTAAGATACAAAAAATTTTCTTTTATAATAAAATATGTGTCTTTATATAATTCATATTAATGAAAATATATTTTTCATTAATATGTAAATAGATATGATAGATTAATAAAGTTTTGTATTTGAACGTTAATATTTGTTAGACTTTTTAACAATGATTTAATGGTTTTTCAATTATATATGGTTTAAGATAGTTTTCAAAAATTTCTATTGGACAAAAATCACTTTGTGGACATCCTTTAATAAAACTGGTAACTGTCTTAAATTCGTCATACGCATTACCAGCGTACAATATTTTTATATAATAATTTTTACTTTCATTCTTCCATAATTCTATTGTAAAACTAGCTGCATAATCAACATATCCTTCACCCATTACTTTTTTTTTAAAACCTAAAACAGTAGCAAATGCCCATAAAGTATCATCATGTGCACTAAAAGCAAAATAAAGTTTTGTATCACTATTATTATTTATTGTATTTTTTATATTTTGAAGAATTGTATAAGCAAAATTTCCTCCTTTTAATCTAATTAATTCAATATCATCTGGTAAACCAAAACCTTCTTCACCATGAATATAATTTATTGACTTATTAACAACTATCTCCATCTGATTATAAATATCTTGAGTTACCCATGATGGTTGTGGAAGATTATAATATCTTTTTTCTAAACGAATATTACTATAAAGATTTCTTATTTCAGTGTATCCTTTAACTTTAATACCAGAATGTTTTGTTAAATATTCACAAAGATTTGATAATGTTGATTGATAATCTAAAAATTTTGGATTATTTCTTCTATCATCTTCTAATTGACTTCTCCTTTCACATTTAAAATTTGGATTTAATAAATAATCTTTATAATTTTTTACTGTATGAACAGGAATTGGTGTATATGGTTTAGCCAACTTTTACCATCATTTGGATAAGTATTTTTAGATTGAGCATAAAATCCAGCAAGATTTGAGTAAGCTGATACTAAAGTTCTATCAATATCTGTACTTCTTACATAAATTTGATTAGCATCATAATTTGAATTAAGAAGTTTCTTTTCTTGACTATATTTTTTAAAAAATCTTTTACCCAAATCATAATGTTGTCTCATACCTTTTTGTGTTAATTGACCTAATGAAACACTCCAAACATTTTTATTTGGATCATATTGATATATCTCTGTTGGTGGTCTATCTCCATGTCTCCATATCTAATTAAATCAAATAATTTTATTTTTAACTTTCTACTTACAATTTGAACATTTAACAAGACATTTGTTGGTATTATCAAAGAAATATTAAGAATATTAAAAATTAATAAAAGATAGAACATTTTTTTAAAAGTTTGATATATCAGAATAATTAACTTTTAAAATTATTCTGATTAAACAAAAATAATATTGTTCCTATTAATTTTTCATTCTACTAATTAAACATTTATTTATCAGTTGTTAGAATAAAGTAATTAAACTTTTTCTTTTAAAATTAGCATTATAAATATTTAATTCTAAATAAACCTAGCAACATTTTATTGTTAATATTATAAACTTTGTCTTATCATATTTTAAATTTTTAAAGATGAAATTATATGTATTTCTCAAAATTATATAATATTAAATTAATAAACTATTTGAAAATTTATTTCTTTTCTTAGAATTACATATACAACAATATATGAAATAAAATATAAAGATTAAAAGATGTATATCTTATATTTTAGTATAACTTTGTTATAATTACATAAGAATAAATTTTCAAATAGATTAGGATGTTATCATAATTTTATTATCAAAGTATGATATTCATTTCATAATTGGAAAGATTGATTGTAAATATTATAATAAACATAAATATATATTGATAATAAACAATTTAAAAAATTAATTTTTTAAATTATTCTTATAAACATTTGTTAAGTGAAAAAAATCTTAAAAGTATAAATATAAAATTATTAAAAATTTAATTATTATCCATAAAATAATTTGTGAATTCTTATCTTAACATTTTTTTATATTAGACAAACTTTTTAAATACAAAATTAAGATAAGAAATTAGATTTAATAAATAATATTCAAACTTTTCTTAATTCTTCAAATATTTTGCAATAATCTTTTTACAAAAATTTTATTCTTTTTCAAAAAATTTAGATTCAATAAATTTTTCTGCTAAAATAATACAGAAAATATTACTTTTTTTTATTATAACAATAAATATATGAATAAAAAAATTATATTATATAAATATTATTTTATTTAAATAGTTGCATATCATAAATTATATTTATTAAGCTAAAATTTTTTTATTATTGTAAAGAAATTTATATCACAATTATTAAAAATCAATTATCAATATCAATTTTAACTTTATAAAAAAGATAATTTAAAATATACATATTATTTGGTGAAATATAATGAAAACTTATTGGATATTTAGGCATTGATTGAATATCTTTTTTTGGTAATTTATCATATATATGTTTTTTTAATACTTTAGATGTACCATTTTTTTCAATATCAAAAATATATAATATTATTGCTTTTGATGGAAAAAACATCATTGTTTCTTTTTGATCACTAATATAAGATGGAAAAATATTTAATTTTTGTAAACACCATCCCATTTCAACATCTTCAAAACCATTAAACTTGTTAGTACATATATTTGAATTTCTGAATCCTTTGGTTACTAATTTTTTAATTGAACTTCTACTTAATATATAACCAGCACCACCAGACATAAATCCTTTTGGTATTTGTTTAGTTAAAGATTTTAATCTACATCCAAAATAATAATCTTTATTTGTATTTTTTTTTCTTAAAAACATTTTTAAATTTTCAATAATAACAAAAGTATCATCATCAGCTTTCAAAAACCAATCATATCCTTTTTTTTTATTTATAATAAAATAATTATCATATACATATGAAAAAACTAATCTTGTTTTTTGCCAAAGATTTTCATATGTATCATTATAATTCTTAAATACAACAGTTTCTATTTTTTTATCTGATGTTGTTAGATCACTACTATAAGAATCACTAAAAAATATACTTTTATCACAATGTTTCAACCACGTATCTTTTACACTAATTGCTTTTGTATAGTGATTTTTTGTATGTGTATATATTAAACACAATATTTTTGTATTATTTATAAAGTTATCATCTAAAAAAAATATTAATATATAATTATAATTTACCTTTGTTTATTTTCAATGACATATTATATATAATTTTATGAATAATAATAATGAATAAAAAGTAAGGAATATTTTTTATCATCATTTTATATAACTATAAAATTACTTCTGAATTGTTAAATTTTTATTTTAAAAAGAGATTTTAATATATTTTCTAGGTAATTTAAACTAATAAATTAATTAATTGACCTAAAAAAATTTTTTTTATAATGATACATTTTTATGAACGAAAAAAAATTTGATAAAAAAAAACATGATTTTTTTGTTGTTGTTGATAATTTTAATAAATTTATCTCCAATAATAATCTTTTTAACTATAATTAACAAATAAATAAATTTTGTTATGAAAGTTTAAAAAAATTAAAACATTATAATGTAATAATAAACAATAATTATTAAATATTATCATAAATTTAAATTATTTTTTTAATTATAAAATAGATTATTAACTATTGTAAATTACATATATATGTATATATAAGTTTTATGTTTTTTTTGTGTTGATAAACTAAGCAAGCTATAAAAATATTCATTTAATTTTTCTATGAGAAATGAATTGGATTGTATTCTTTTTAGTTTTTGTTTTTATCTTAATATTAGAATCTTATAAAATATTAATATGTAATCCAAAAATTGGTTATTCACATGTTAATTTTTTTGGACAAATAGCAGATATATTGCATGAAGCTGGTCATGATGTAACAGTATTATCTGTAGATATGGATTTATCCATAAAACATCCTGGAGCATATAAAGCAAAAATTATTAATTATCCATCTAGTCCATCTGTTTCAGAAATGTTTTCAAAACATTCTATTATAGATTCTTTATGGGAAAGTGATGATAATACATTGAGTCAATTTATTGTAAGTTATATTTTTTTTATGAAAAATATTAAATATAATTATTAAAGACATTAAACTTATGGGCTGATGCTATATATGAACAAGGACTTATGATTTTTAATGATAATAATTTAACATTAAATATGAAAAATGAAAAATTTGATTTTGCAATTGTGGAACCATTAAATCATTATTTTATAGGACTTTTTAAAGTTTGGGGAATAAAAAATTATGCCTTAGGTTCTGCTATTACTTTAATTGATACATTGTATGATGAATTTGGTTTACAATTTCCAGCATCTTTTATGCCAACTGCAATGAATTATTTTGGAAATAATATTACTTTTATAGATCGTTTTGGTAATTTAATTTCACATTGGATAACACTTTTTTATACTATTAATAAATGGAGTAAACCAACATTATATGAAGAATTTAATAAAAAATATGGTAAAAATTTCTTTGACATTAGAAAATCAATCTCTGATACATCATTTTTTTTTATAAATTCAAATCCATTTTTAAATTTTCCTGGTCCAAAAGTTCCAAAAATGGTTGAAATTGCTGGAATTGGTTTACCCAAACCAAAACTTTTAAATAATTATTGGAATAATATTTTATCTAAAAGAAATTATACTATTTTGATATCATTTGGTACTATTTCTAAATGTCATAATATGCCAAAAAAAATGAAAAATGTTATAATTAATACAATTAAAAATATGAAACATATAACATTTATATGGAAATATGAAAAACTAGATGATAATATTGATAGTGGTATAGATAATCTTATTGTAACAGAGTGGTTTCCACAAAATAATTTATTAAATGATAAAAGAATATCACTTTTTATTACACATGGTGGTGCTAATTCTATAACAGAACTTGCTTTTAATGGTGTTAAAGCAATAGTAATTCCAATTTTTGTTGACCAATATAAAAATGCTAAACTTATTGAAAAACATAATATTGGTAAATTGATGAAGAAAAATTATTTAAAAGTTGATGGATTATTAGAAAAATATATTAATGATGTAATAAATAATAAAAAATATTCAAATAATGCTTTATTATTATCAGAAAGATTAAAAAATCTACCAATACAACCAAAACGTTTACTTATAAATTATGTAAACTTTGCTTGTAAATATGGACCTTTTCCCATGCTTGATTTACCATCAATAAATATGGGATTTATTGAATATCATAACGTAGATGTTATAGTTACAATATTTTGTGCTTTTCTACTTATAAATACAATTTTGATTATAATAATAAAGAAGAAATTTTTAATAAAAATTGACAAAACCAAAAAAAATAAATAATTTAAAAATTTTTATAAAAAAAGTTATTTTAATTTTAATAATAAAACATTAGATTATTTTAATTAACTACTATAAAAAGTAAATAATAAAACTTTTATTTAAAAAATTACATTGTATAATAGAAGAGAACTTTTTTTAATGTAAAAATTAAATTATTTGTAAAGTATAATATTCAAAAATTAATAATTTTGAAATGTAATAAAAACTAATCAATTTTAAAACATATTATTAAGACTTATTATGTAATTTTTTTATCACTTTCTTTTTTTTCTAAGTAAAATGTTTATCATTTTTATCCTTATATCTAAAAAAATAAAAAAAATAATTAAAGTAATTAGATATAATAAAAATAATCAAAGCAACATAAGGTACTTTTCAGTTTCGGTAGGGACAAATTTTAAATGATAATTCTTATCAAGAAAAGTGATAAATTTAATTTAAAGGTAATTGATATTTGATAATTGACTTGTCAGGAAAATAATGATGAAAGAATTAGATCAATTGATAAAAAAATCATCAAGAAATTCAACTTTTTCTAACAGTCATTTTTTTCACAAAATATTATTTCCAAATTAAGTGTTTTTTTGCAGAAATAGAGATTTTTAGTTTACTAGCGACCAAAAAAGAAACCGTTGTTTTTTTATGATGCGTGGAACTAGTTTTGGTCAAATTATGTAAGAAGAAACTAGTGATTCATTCACTTGAAGGTTGATCACAAGTACTCCTTTTTTGTGGATTCTGAGTCTGGAGCTCACACCCAAACTATTGAAAGAATGTGAGGAAGTGCCAAATGGAGGAACAAGAAGCAGAGATGTACTTCTAGAAATATGCCAGACAGTTACTTTGCTGAATTCATGTGAAAGTAGAGAAATAAATAAGAAAAACCTTTCATCCAAATTTTGCGAGATATAGCAACCTTCTGGTCGTCGGAAGGAACAAGTAAAAAAAAAGAAAAAATTGACAAAATTTAATAATTTTTTAATTATTATATATGCAAAAGAATCTCTTCGACTCAAAAAAAATAAAATTTTTAATTTTTCGTACTTTTTTTTTTGAACAAAATTTGTCTCTACCGAAACTGAAAAGTACCCAACATAATTTATAAATAATAAGTTTAAAAAAAGTTAAGTATAATTTGATTATAAATTAATCTTTTCAAAAAAAAAACATATCTATTATACTTTTTTTTCTTTTTTTATACATTTTACTTTGCTTCATCTTAATGCCCTGATTTACAATTTTTTCATTTTGTTAAAATTTAATAATATAGTTATTTTAAAAAAATACAATACTGTTGCTTTATTTTATTAATAATTTATCATTTGTATTTATATATACTTTAATTTCATGACAAAAAGTACAAAAAAATTAATAAAAGAATATAAAAAATGATAAATGTTTAATTAACAATTAAATAAATTAAAAATCATCAATTTTTTGTGGAACTGCTTTCAGTCTTCATTTTGATTTAAATATTTGATATCTAGAAAAAAGATAAAATACTGTA